>NC_051223.1:37115115-37222615 GCF_015220715.1 Pygocentrus nattereri
TGTTGGATTAGACAAATGTAATTATTGTCCCATTTGAAAGCTCAGCATCTGTGTGTGATCCCAAAGGTGCGGGATCTCGTAATAAACTGCCAATTCAGACTCTGTAATGTGCCTGACTGACACTGTGACCACTGTGACCGCTGGGCCCTGATTGGTGCTCTGGCTTTGCGCTTCTTTCGTTTTGACATGTTACGTTTTTATACACACAGAAACCAAAAGGAACGACAGATTTCTCAAAATGTAGGAGGAAAAAGTCGGATATTAGACTCTGAAATGTGGTGGAGTGAAAGTAAAGATACAGCTACATGAAAAAACTACTTAAGTACAGTAATTAATTACATTTACTTAGTTACTGTCCACCACTGTGGGAGACCAGTAGTTCTGAGGCTCGTCACCA
Organism: Pygocentrus nattereri; assembly: GCF_015220715.1. Lineage (NCBI taxonomy): Eukaryota > Metazoa > Chordata > Actinopteri > Characiformes > Serrasalmidae > Pygocentrus > Pygocentrus nattereri. The sequence goes on from NC_051223.1 coordinate 37,115,513, forward strand.
TGGTCCCTGAGACAGGCTGTACTGTGGCTCTATCTCAGCACACAGGAGCAGGGCAAAAATGTTGACTGTCTGGGGGGTCCTGGGCAAGATGCTGTATTAAAAAAGCAGAAGGGAGAATGAGGCTTAAAGGAGACACAGGAAATTGGGTGTGGGGTTCTGGAAAACAACATCACATTCAGGAACTGTAGACTTCTCAGTTTCCCCAAATACCATCACAAACAGAAACCACCAGCAGCACTTAGATGCTGACTCCTCAAAGACAAAACCAGGAACTCCCTGTGGACGGAACGTGACTCGTTCCTGTTGATGTTTTCTTGCACGCACTTGGTTCTTCAAATGAATACAACAGAAAAGCCTCTGTGTGGAGCGTTTTCAGAAGAACCCCCAGTGGAAGTAAATAGTTACAGTGTAGTATATAATCCCTTTTCTTTCAACACATCGGTTTAGTTAGTCTGGCATCTGCATCTGTGCATCTATCGTAATCTCTTTGCTCGTTTCCGTCATTTCTTCATTACGTTTTACTTCATTTTGAACTTATTTTTCTTTATTTTCATTGCTGGTCAGCTACTCAGTGTAGCACCAGAGTTTACCTGATGAATCAATCAATCATGGCTCTTTTTCAAGCCTTTATTGATGAATGAAGCTGAAGCTTTACTTCTCACTTTTACTAGATAGTAAACACTAACTCAGTTTGGGCAGCGTCTCCAAGCGCTGTCCAGTGATTAATTCATACCGGTCAACCTAATAGAAACGGAGGTGAATCGTGAGACAGTGAGACACCACTTCCCCACCCTTTCCCCTTACTTATTTCAGCAGCCTCATCATTTTCTTTTTATCTATATTATCAATGTCCAAAAAAAGCATCTCCTTTTTTAATCGTTTGAGCACATCAGCTGCCCTTTTATATCAAAAATTGCTTAGAATAAAGTATTTTTTACATTTACAGCATTTGGCTGAAGCTCTTATCCAGAGCGACTTACGATTTGATCAATTTACACTGGTAGGCCAAGGCGGTGTTAGGAGTCTTGCCCAAGGACTCTTATTGGTATAGTGTAGGGGGCTTACCCAGGTGGGGGATTGAACCCCAGTCTACAGTGTAGAAGGCAGAGGTGTTACCCACAACACTATCCCAACCATTTTTTTACATTAACTTCCGTTGAAAGTAAATTAAAAAAATGATTACTTTTTGTTATCTTTCAAAAAATATTTTAAATTGTGAAAACATTAGTTTACTTTTTAACATTTCTGTCTACCTTGTATAAGTTTATATTATAACAGTTGTTAATATGACAATGTTTGAATGGTAATGTAAGTATCTCATTGCCCCAAATGGTGCAATTGCACTGAATTCAGTAATAAAATCCAGTCTGTTGTAGCTAGTGCTACATTCTATGCTGTTGTGTCTGGGAGCAGCGGCATTAACAAAAGTGCTCTGAACAAGATAAACAAACTCATTAGGAAGGCTGCCTCTGTTGTAGGAGTCAAGCTGGACTCTGGTGTTTGTGGCAGAGCTGCTCTGGAAACATTACTTTTACAAAATAATGCATAGAGCGTCTTAAATGTTTTGGTTGCAGCTGTAAATTGTAAGAATATAACGATATATGATATCATAAAACACGTTATGTTCATTTGATGGGAACTTTTACAAAGAGCTCCAAACTCCCTCTGGAATTAACATTAGTAAGGAATTGTGCGCTGGGAGCTTCATGAAATGGGTTTCCATGACTGAGCAGTTGTACAGAAGTGTAGCATCGTTATGCGCAATGCCAAACGTCGGCTGAAGTGGAGCAGTGGACTGTGGAGCAGTGGAAATGTGTTCTCTGGAGTGATGAATCACACTTCACTATCTGGCAGTTTGATGAACAAATCTGGGTTTGGCAGACACCAGGAGAATGCTACCTGCAGGACTGCATAGTGCCAACTGTAAAGTTTGGTGGAGGAAGGATAATGGGCTGGGGCTATAGGAATAAGATTTATAAGCTTGTTGGACATAACCAACCAACCATACCAAAAAAATTGACATCATTTCACACTCTAATACTGAAAGGGTTAACTTCTTAGGGAGAATACTGTTCAAGGAGACCCTTCCTAACAAATACCACAGCCAATTCTCTCTCAAATGATCAAAAATTTTAAGAAAACGTGTAAAAACTAACCAAGTTTAATTTTTAATGTTTTCTGTGTGTTAAAATATGCTTGAACAGAGTCAAACAAGAATGGGAAGCTGCCTTTTCAAGAAAATTTCATAAAAATGTACCAACTGGAAAGCAAATTTGGAACATTTGTGAAGCTGTGAAATCGGTTATGAAACTTACATCCATCTGAAACAACTGATCCTAAAGTACGACCCATGTGCAAGTTTTAAGTGGTTTATTAAAACAGGAAAATCCAAGGGGCAAAGTTGAGGACAGAAAAAGAGGTCAAAAGCCAAAAAAGCAGTCAGATAAACCAGGCAAAAGTATCCAAAGAGTTAAGAGCAAAAAAGCCAAAAGCCAAAAACTCCAAAGAACAGGCAACAGTCAAAAACACCAACAAAGACAGGTGAATAAACAAGGCTTGGTAAGGTGGACACAGGGGAACTGGCAGTACTTCGCAAAGTGTGAGTGCAACTGAAAGGTTTGTATAGTAGAGCAGATTAGGGTGGAAATGAGGATCAGGTGCCAGTCAATAGGGTTGTCATGGTGACAGTTTTAAAACTCAGGAGAGGTAGACCTCTGGTGGCCAGTAGGGGGATTGCTGACACCGTCTGAATTTCTTGTTTGAATTTTAATAAATAAATCTTGTATTGTTCAACATGAAGCTTTTTAAATTCCGTTTGCCTACAACATGTAGTTACTCAGATATCACCCTGTATATGGCTGTGGCGGCAGGTGTCTGCAAACTTTTGGCCATATAGTGCACTGGTTTCTTCTATTAATGTAGATTTCTCTCCTGGCTATACTTTATTTAAACTCATGTCTAAATAAAAACACATTGCGCTTGACGTCTTTCATTTAGCAGGAGTGAGACAGTCGCAGGTGATGTAAGCACGGTGCCTGCCAATGACAGAAATCAAACCAGCAGTCAATCAAACTCAACTTTCCTTCCTTGTCTTTATGTTGCAGTTTCAGCGCTGAGTCTCTCTGCTAGTATCTTCTTCACCACAGGCAGATGTAAGGAAACCAATGTCAATGGTGTTTATATAAAGTCTTGAGACAGAGTTGAAAACCAGACCAGTGGTATTTAATTAAAGTTCAATAAGGTCCACACACACAGACCTTCTAAGCCACACCTCCTTCTAGGTCACAGGAGGAACTGGAGCCTATCCCAGCTGACAGGATACACCCTGCAGGGGTCGCCAGTCCAACACAGGGCAGACAGACATACACATTCACTCCTATGTCCAAACGGCCTGACTACATGTCTTTGGACTGCAGGGAGAACTCCACACAGAAGGGACCCTGGTCACCCGGCCAGGGAGTTGAACCCAGGCCCTTCTTGCTGTGAGGCAACAGCACTACCCACCATGCCACTGTGCCACCCCTAGTAGGGATATCAACATCTTATATAGTCAGCAACGGAATGCCGTCAAATAAAGTGCAACTCAGTCAAATTTCAACAACATTTATTGTCAGTTTTCTCTTTTTATATCACGTCACATCCATGTGACTCACTTTCTTCTTACTCCAGTCCCAGTGCTCATCATAATCTGATTGGCTGAGTAACGTAACGTGTGATATTTACAATAAATTAATTGACCCTTATTAGTCCCACAGTGGGGAAATTTCACCTCTGCATTTAACCCATCCGTGAAGTGAAACACCACATACACTCTAGTGAACACACACACACACTAGGGGGCAGTGCACACACTTGCCCGGAGCGGTGGGCAGCCCAATCCACAGCACCTGGGGAGCAGTTGGGGGTTAGGTGTCTTGCTCTAGGACAGCTCAATCATGTGCTGTCTGCTTTGGGGAGCGAACCAGTGACCTTCCAGTCACGAGGCTGGTTTCCTAACCTCCAGCCCACGACTGTCCCAAACACGGTTTGTATGTGAGTTTCCCGGGTCACTAAAGCTACCGTAAAGGCTCGAACGTCATGCCGATTCAAACAGGACCACCCCGTCAAAATGAAATAATTTTCCATAGTTTATCGATTATAGGTCCAGGTCCGCAGAGAACAGCGTCTGGGTCCGGACTCGGACTGCGGTCCGCTTCTTAGTGACCTCTGCACACTTTACAAATGCTGCCCACCAATATGAAATGAATCCCTCAATATGAAATAAATACCACTTTGGACTTACCATGTGCTTTTTTTCATAGGTTCTCAGAAAATAGGTACAAAAGAGTGAAATGATGTCATCAGTGTGAGGTTTATGTCAAAATAAGAGATTTTTTTGTCACTACTGGCACGACTACCGGGGTCCACAGCTCTCATTATATTTATTTGGCATTTGTTTTCTTAGTCATTTAATTCATATATTTCATTGAGACATACACAACATGTACTTTGGCTTAGCGTGACAAAACAGGACGTTTCAGATCAGATGAACTGGGGCAGTTTCCTGGCTAAGGATATGGAAAGAAGCACCTGGGGATGAAAGATAAGACCCAGTAGAATGTATAAGCCACATGCGCATTCTGATGTTTCAGCATTTGCACCCAGACTACGTCCTGTATGTCGTTTATTGCAGGAAAAATCACAGTTTTTACCTCAAAATATGGCCTCACCCTTTACACATGACTGTAGGGACCAGCATTTCTGTGGTGCTTGGAATTCTAGATTATTCATTTAAAAACCAATATTGCTAAATTGATGGATCAAGAAGGTGTAATTGCTAAAATAACGTAAAAAATGTTTTCATTTAAAATGCACGTAAATTGTAACCGTAACATGTTTTTCAAGTGTAATATATCTGTAAACACTAGAGGCACAAAAAACGGACATTTCTAGAATGACCCTGTTGCAAATGAGTTCACTAGACGTCATGTACAGGAAGAAGCCCATAGCCTATTCACCCAAGTAGAAAGACAGGATGCAAGAAACTGAAACAGCACTGTTTATTTTCAGTAATGGTCAGCAGGTTTGGAAGTGAAAGCATTTTGCACTTTTTCAGACAACAAGTAAGAACAGCTGCATACAGTGTTTCACACTAATGTACACTGAATTTACTCTAATAGATGTGAATATAATATTAAGTCTTAAAGGAAAGGTTGGGAGAAAATTCTACTTGAAATGATCTATAAACCCCGATGAGCTAAAACATGTCTGATATCTGACATGTGCTTCTTCCATATTTTAACAGCTGGTGCTAAACTAACATCACTAGCAAAGACTGTCACCAAACAGTCAGTAACGGCGTTTACTGAAACGTCTCGTAACGGCGTTTACTGAAACGTCTCGTAACGGCGCTTACTGAACGTCTCGTAACGGCGTTTACTGAAACGTCTCGTAACGGCGTTTACTGAAACGTCTCGTAACGGCGTTTACTGAAACGTCTCGTAACGGCGCTTACTGAACGTCTCATAACGGCGTTTACTGAAACGTCTCGTAACGGCGTTTACTGAAACGTCTCGTAACGGCGCTTACTGAACGTCTCGTAACGGCGTTTACTGAAACATCTCGTAACGGCGTTTACTGAAACGTCTCGTAACGGCGTTTACTGAAACGTCTCGTAACGGCGTTTACTGAAACGTCTCTTAACAGCGTTTACTGAAACGTCTCTTAACAGCATTTACTGAAACGTCTCATAACTGCGTTTACTGAAACGTCTCTTAACAGCATTTAGTGAAACGTCTCGTAACTGCGTTTACTGAAACGTCTCGTAACTGCGTTTACTGAAACGTCTCTTAACAGCATTTACTGAAACGTCTCGTAACTGCGTTTACTGAAACGTCTCTTAACAGCATTTACTGAAACGTCTCGTAACTGCGTTTACTGAAACGTCTCTTAACAGCATTTACTGAAACGTCTCGTAACAGCGTTTACTGAAACGTCTCTTAACAGCATTTACTGAAACGTCTCGTAACTGCGTTTACTGAAACGTCTCTTAACAGCATTTACTGAAACGTCTCGTAACTGCGTTTACTGAAACGTCTCGTAACAGCACCAGCACTTAATGAATAAGAACATATCTCTGCACATTTTTTGAGCAGTCACTTGAATTTTACACATTGTGAAAAAAATAAATGTAAGTGATTTTTAGAATTAACGTTGCTTTACCAAAGACTGATAGTTACTTCATTTCCAAGCACAGAAACCCCTGTTGTGCGGCCGACTGTCACCCCAGTGCCCAGAAACTTTAATTCTCCTTGTATGAAGCTGAGTTTGACACCAGTGTCAACCGCCAGCCCACATTTCACTTCAAATGGGCCAGCAGCTGCTGCTACACTCGCAACCTCCGCTCGAGCCATGGCACCAGCTCCAAGCAGGGAAACCTCAGCTTCCGCTCCAACATTTGGGCCTCTGGCTTTCACTTCCAATGGGCCCATGGATGCTCCTACACTTCCAACTTCAGCTTGAGCCACAGCAACAGCCTTCAGTACATTTGCCTCAGCACCTGCAGATGCATTTGGTCCATTGGCTTCAGCTTCAAAGATGCTGCACTCTATTTCAGCGCGTCCTACTCCAGCCTGTGCCATAACTCCAGCTTTTGGGATGCGTTGTCCAGGTTTGTTACTGAAGGCGTATGCGTATTTGTCTGTATTGGCATACACTCCTTTAGCATAACTATTCCTTGGCCTGTCATAGTTATCTATTACATGAGCCACCATCTCAACTCCTACAAATTCAGAACAGTTAGTAATTAGTAACCAGTCAATCATATAGCTGATTTCTTTACAGTGAATACACAAAACGAGCACCAGCACATTTCTATACAGCATACTGCAAAACAAATGGCATGAATTAACGTTTACAAGAGCAAATTGGTATTTTTAAAGTTCTCAAAGAAAAACAGTCAGTTACTTATTCAGCATCAAATCAAATAAAGCGCTACAGTGAAAGTAGGAGGTAATTGGCTGTTTATCACAACGGCTCATACAAAACTGTGCAATGACATTTGCATAATATACTATAATACAAATGCAGCAATGGTATCTTAATATGATGCTTCTGCACTGACCTGCCTCACATTATATATGTCAGACAATCAGATCAGACAGATCACCCACAGCTAAAATAATAAATTAGCTGAGGGTCATTTGCACATTTGGAGCAAAAAGTATGTGATCTTCCAGTTGTTTACTCTCGCAGATACAGTTGAAATTTGAAGGTATCTTTTCTGAGATCAAGTAAACATAGATAAAAAGTTATATTCTCACATTTGTTATTCACATTTGTTTATTCTTTTTACTAGATGGGTTAGTGTTTCTATATGTTCTGATTCTGTCATTTTTGTGGAGGGCTCTTAAAAGAAATCTGCACATACCTGTGTATGCAACTTTCAATTTTTTGTCTAATCTCTGTCTTCTCCTCTGCCGCCCATTGGCTTCCACAACATTTGCTTCTCACACACACACATACACACACACACACACACACACACACACACACACACACACATTATATATATATATGGTTATTTGGCTAAAAACATATTTTAAAATGTAACTTAGTAAAATATATACATTTGCATGAATTAAAACCTTTACATATAGACTCAAGAGCACCATGTAAGAATGAAATTTTAAACTGTCAGGTCGTAAAAAAACAACATCTATTACAAACCTACAAAGAATGAATAAATTACTGGTTACGCTTTATTTGGATGGTCCCCTATAGATGCTTTACAGCAACTTAAATCATAGACAAACTTTCTGGTGATCCTCAGTTGATTGTCAACAACATAATGGTTAGGGTAAGGGTAAGGTTTAGGTTTAGGGTTAGGGTTAGGTTTAATGAACTCTCTCACTGAATTTCAGATTTAATGGGTATTTAGTTGAATGTTATAGAAAGGCAGACTGAGCATTTACAAAGCATCTACAGTGAATCATCTAAATGACGTTCAGTTTCAAGTTCATTGGCTTTTAATGACTATTCATTTGAACGTTTCTTAAATATATACTGAACATTTCCAAAGAATCTACAGTGGACCATCCAAATAATAGTGTTACCACATTATTAATTAAAAACCTTAATAAAAAAGTCCCGCTTGATTTCAAACACAAAACACAAAGCAGAAAAAGTATCTCACCCATCTCTGCTGCTAGTTTCAGTTCTGAATAGATGAACACAGTTCTCTGAATTTATACATCACACACTTTGTTTACTTGGGCTTTCCTTCCTGTGGGATCCACCCACATTTTAGTTGCATCTGAGTTTAAGACTTAAAGAAAAACTAAAAAATAACTTTACCGTCCTGCAATTTATAGAAAACCTCCCAGAACTGTCAGCTCCAGTTTTCAGACCATCAGACCAAATGGACTATCATATTACTAGCATATCTGGCCTCGCTGATCGAGAATAATAAATATAATCTTAGAGTTCTGTGTAGTGTGATTTCCAGAATCACAAAAAATCTGAACCACAAATTCCAGCGACTCTCACCAGTGAAGTTTTTATAGACTTCTTTAATAATAAAATCTAAAATATTATACAACAAAGACAACATTGTTACGCAGATGCAACAATGAAAATATAAAATTGTACATATCAGTCAAGCCTGATGACAAATACAGGTTATAGAAAATAGAGGACTGTGTAAAAGATGTGAAAGGCTGGATGTCACAGAACTTCATCTTACTAAACAGTAACAAAACAGAGGTTCTCCTTATGGGTCCAAAAGTGGCAAGAAATAAACTTCCAGATTTAATTTTAAATCTCGCTGACTTTCCAGCCACACCTGGATCAGCAGCAAAATATCTTGGCGTCATAATTGATTCAGATTTATAATTCGATCAACACATAGGCAGCATCACTAGGACAGCTTTTCTACATCTTCACAACATTGCCAAGATAAGAAATGCCCTGTCCCTGCGTGATGCAGAAACACTAGTGCATGCCTTTATTACTTCTAGGCTAGACTACTGTAATGCGCTACTGTCAGGATGTACGAGCAGGAGTTTAAACAAACGCCAACTATTCCAAAACGCCGCAGCCAGGGTCCTCACTAAAACTAGAAAATCTGATCATATCAGTCCAGTGCTATCATCACTTCATTGGCTGCCTGTTAAATTCCGTATTGATTATAAAATTCTTTTATTGATGTATAAAGCCCCACATTAGTAAACTGACACACTGGTGCTGTTGTCCCGCTGCTCGCACGCGGTCACTCAGGTTTGTGGATGGTGAAGTGGGGGGGATGCCAAACTGTCTCAGAGTGCTCCCTGTAAGCAAACTTCCAAAGTTGTGGGGAAATGGCTTAAACATGCTGTGCATGCAAGATGGCCCAAGAACATCACACTAAAAATGATTTTTTTAATAGTTTGCTGCAGAACTTGCATTGACTTCTTTTTACTTCAAAGTTCAAAAAGATGCACAAACCTCTTTGGATACAGCTAGAAAGGCTTTTGAGATTCTCACACAATACAGTACACATGAGAATAAATTATGAGATCCCAGACATTTGCAACTTCCTTTCGCTTTAAGTTCAGTTTCAGTCTTAGTCAGTGTGCAGCCTCAAAGGTTGATATTGTCATATGAAAAGAATCTTAATATAGTAAACACTGAAAGGGAAAGTATATTGTATAAATATGGATCTCTTTGTTTTCAGCTTTTACTGTACTTTTATTTATTTTACTGTTGCAGCTGTAACTGTAACAAGCTAAAGAGACATAAGGATCCATACATTTTATGCTTTATGTTTATACCTGCTGTTTATGGCTGTTATTTTATCCTATGCATAATCACTGCACAGTTAATTTGAGTTTTATGGTATCCTTAATATAAATGTACATTTACCTTAACATAACATGTTTTTGAAATGTTGTTGACAGCATGAATATTCCAGTCTAATGAGGCAATATATTATTAGCATGTACCCTCAGATTTCCAATCATGTTTGAATCTGGGGCCTGTGAGGACCATTCCAAAAGTTTCAGCTTTCATTTCTTGAAGTACTTCAAGGACCACGCCTTCAACTCATGGATCGAGCCAGGGTCACAGTAGCAATAGGTAAAGCAGGAAATCCCTGCAACTTCCTCCAGCTCATTCCGGGGGACTCCGAGCCACTCCCAGGACAACTCTGAGACATAATCCCTTCAACGGACCCTAGGACGATCCCAGTAGGCTATGCCAAATAAACCCCCACCGGGAGGTGTCCAGGAGGCATCCTGATCAGATGCCCGAACCACCTCAACTGGCTCCTGTCAACATGGAGTAGCGGCTCTACTCTGAGCTCCTCCTGGATGACTGAGCTCCTCACCCTGTCGAGTAGAGTGTACTGTACTGAGGAAAGCTCATTTCCATAACTTGTATCCCTGATCTCATTCTTTCGGTTATCACCCACAGCTCATGACCATGAGGGCTGAGATGTAGACCGACTGGTAAACAGAGAGCTTTGCCTTAACCACTACTGTCCAGTATAGTGACCACATTAAAATTAAGGGAATATGGAAAGTTTCACTTCTGCAATCTAAACCATGCATGTACCACCACATACTCACTAGTGAAGACACACACAGTGAGCAACTTGTTCGGAGCAGTTGGCAGCCTCAACTGCAGCCCGGGAGCAGATGGGGGTTTTAGGTGTCTTGTTCAAGGGCACCTCAGTCACGTGGGGTCAGCTCAGGGGTTCGGACCAGTGACCTTCCACTTGCAAGGCTGGTTCCCTAACTTACAGCCCACGATTGCCCCCACACACTTAGGGCACTAGGGCACAAGGTGGGCAATCCTATCTGCAGTGTCCAGGGAGCAGGTGGGGGTTAGGTGTCTTGCTCAAAGGCACTTCAGTCACGTACCGTCAGCTCAGGGGATCGAACCAGCTACCTTCCAGGCACAGGACTGGTTCCCTAACCCCAAGCCACACCTGCCCCCTTAGGCTGTCCCAGCCTGCGGCCAATCTCACCATCCCTCTTCCAATCACTATTATGATTGTTTTGAGAAGCTTTTCCTCTAAAGTCAAAAATGTTTGATTATATCATTCATGGTGGAGAGGAACATGAAACATGTTAAAAGGAAAAATTGTCTCCAAAGAAAACTTGCTAGCTGTGATAATGTAAGATGACATTTTGTTAACTACTACAAGTTGTAATTCTTTCCCTAACCATATGTTATCGATTGTTAGCTATGAATGTTGGAGCGATTCCAGTCGCACCCAACTCAACATCCTCTTGGGTCCACAATGCAATTCCTGCATATTCAGAACAAGAGGTAAGGGACAAACAGATGGCCAATCCAGTCATTAGTGTTGTCCACCAACTGCAGTCAAATGAAACTGTATCTCCTTTAGTAAGTGTAGAACATCCAGAGCTGTACCTGTTGTTGCATGAATGATGTAAGCTGGAACTGAAGAATGAAATTCTTTACCGGAGGTGACAAAAGACTGGCGAGACTTAGTCCTCCTTGAACTACTGAGAGTCTATGTGACGACATGTGCCACTTCAGAATAGGGCACACTCTTGACCTCGTTTGAGCCTTGATTTCATTGGCCAAAATCAATGTAGATGTTGAGAAAAGATCATGATGTGTATGTGATGTATATGTCGCAACTCATTTGTAACAGAGAAAGAAAACAGAGTTATTTCAGGTGAATTGAATGGAATTAAGCATTTTAATATCCAATCTTGAGATAAAGTGATCCTATTATTAATCCCACAAACGGGAAAATACCACCTCCGCATTTAACCCATCCGTGAAGTGAAACACCACATACACACTAGTGAATACACACTTGCCTGGAGCGGTGGGCAGCCCTACCCACGGCACCCGGGGAGCAGTTGGGGGTTAGGTGTCTTGCTCAAGGACACCTCAGTCATGTGCTGTCGGCACTGGGGATCGAACCAGCAACCTTCCGGTCACAGGGCCGGTTCCCTAACCTCCAGTTCTTCTACCACTGGTCTGCTCGCCATTCCCTGCTCTAAACTCCATAGCTTTGGTGATGGATTTGATGCCATTTTCCAGAGTAGCTCTTCACCTCTGGAACTCTCTCCCTTCACAAATTCAGTCTAATTCTCTGTCCTCAATTAAGTCCAACCTTAAAACACATCTGTTCTGTCTCATCACACACGTTTCACTGAAGTACAGCCTTGAGATTTCATCATTAGTGTTTCAAAAGAATTGTTTTGGTGAATTGTCACTGTTAGAAATTCAGAAGGATGACTCAGGAGGCAGCATCCCCAGATTCCGAATTTTATTCACTTGCATGAAAAGAACCTGCACGGTGTTATGACCCAGTCTAGTCTATGAGACTGGGCTCTCTACCCTGACCTGCTCCCAGACCGGACACCATGGAAGCTAGAAAATAGCAGCTTTATTAACTTCAAAAGCTCAAACACAGGTTGGGTTGATGGCTTCTGGGAGGAGCAAATGCCAAAATAACAATCAAAACATCTAATGATTGCAATCCTAAATAACTAACTAAACTAAAACAAACCAAAAATACAAAGGGCTACTCCACCTCCCTGCTTTAAACCAGGAAACCAGGAGAAACAGTAACCAAAACAAAGTGGTACTCATCTCCTCCGTTCAACGGCCACGGAGAGCTTCACAGAATCTAACAAAGCTTTCGTAAAGTTTACAAGCAAAGCAAGTGCTGTAAATAGCGCCAGGCTGGACTGGACAGGCGTTCTTCCAGGTCATATCAAAGAGGAAAGAGAACTGAACATCTCCAAGATGATGGGTTGATGACCTCTTATACATCAGTGCGCCCCAATGTGGCCAATCATGTACCTGCACATAAGGGGACACACAACAAGGAAAACACTGTTACCATTTTATGAAGAAATATTTTGACAGAACCTCATATACCTTGAGAACTGTGGCGAGGGGGGGAGGGGGTATGAAGGTAAAAGAGGTGGAGGAGAAGGAGGAAGCTGAAGGGAGGATGAAGACAAGAGGCAAAATGAGTGAATATTTGCAAAAAGACAAAGTTTATCCGTTTGAACATTAAATATCTCGTCTTTGTAGTGTATTCAATTGAATATCGGTTGAAAAGGATTTGCAAATCATCGTTTTCTGTTTTTATTTATGTTTTACACAACTTCACTGGAATTGGGGTTGTATAATATTAGAAAAATTGCAGGACTTAAAAAATGTGTCATATAGTGAGCACACATTTTGTTTGTCTGTTAGTGTGAATCTATATATTTACTTCAGTTTGGAATATCTGTATGACTGAGAGGGGAGTGTCCTAAACACACGGCAAAGATGCCTTGAAAACTTTGCTTTTAAAATGTGGTTTTAGAAAGAAATACTTCAGAATTCTGTTCACAAAATATAGAGATTAGCCAATAACTGAGCCTGTATGACAGTGTTGCTCAAGATTTGTATATGTTACTTCCCATTTCATGAGTTGGTGGCTAAAGGCAAGGCAAGGCAAGGCAAGTTTATTTATATAGCACCTTTCATACACAACAGTCATTCAAAGTGCTTTACAAATGAAAAAATACAGAAAAATGTAATTAATGTAAATAAAATAAAATGTATGTAAATAAAAAAAAAATAAATAAAAGAACATAATTAAAACAATAGATTTAAAAGAACTTAATCAAGTTTAAAAGAAGGAGATAAAAAATTAGAATAAAAATAAGAAACATGATTAAAACAATAGATATAAAAGAAGTTAAATGAATGAGGATAAGAGTGGCGTTACAGGATAAAAGTGGATTAAACTGAGCTGAAGGCCTGCTCAAACATGAAGGTTTTCATTCTGGATTTAAAAGTGTCTAGTGTTGGGGCTCTTCTAATGATCTCTGTCAACTGGTTCCATTTCAGAGCAGCGTAGTAGCTAAATGCCGCCTCTCCGTGTTTAGTTTTTACCTTAGGCTGCACTAACTGACCAGTTCCTGATGATCTGAGAGTTCTGCCCGGCTCATATTGCTGGAGCACATCTAATAAATATACTGGTCCTGCACCATTAAGACATTTATAGACCAGTAATAGTACCTTAAAGTCTATCCTGTAACATACTGGTATCCAGTGTAGGGATTTAAGGATAGGAGTGATGTGCTCCCTTCTTTTACTCCTAGTGAGAACTCTGGCAGCTGCGTTTTGAATCAGCTGAAGCTGTTTGATTGTCTTTTTTGGGAGTCCAGTTAGGAGCCCATTACAGTAATCAATCCTACTAGAAACAAAGGCATGGCTGAGTTTCTCCAGGTCTGCTTTAGCCAGAAAATCTCTGATTTTGTTGATGTTTTTGAGGTGATAGAAAGCTGATTTGGTGACAGCTTTGACGTGACTGTTATAAGTGAGATCAGAGTCCATTTGTACACCAAGGTTACGTACTAGTTCTTTAGATTTTAGGCCTCTCGAATCTAGATAGGCAGCTAGTCTGTGTCTTTCATTGCTATTCCCAAATAAAATAATCTGTTTTATCTTTATTCAACTGCAGAAAGTTGTGTTTCATCCATTTGTTTATGTGCTCAAGGCATTTGCACAGTGAGTCTAGGAGCCCGTAGTCATTTGGGCAGAGAGCCATGTAGATCTGAGTGTCATCTGCATAGCTGTGGTAAGATATCCCATAAGTATGCATGATTTCACCTAGAGGAATCATATATAAATTAAATAAGAGTGGCCCAAGAATTGAACCCTGGGGTACACCACAGGTCACTGGCACAGTCTCAGAAACATTACCTTCCATTTCCACAAAGAAGTTCCTTCCTTGAAGGTATGAACTGAACCATTTTAGGACAGTTCCTGAGAGTCCAACCCAGTTCTCAAGTCTATCTATGAGAATTTTGTGGCCAATGGTGTCAAAGGCAGCGCTGAGATCGAGCAGTAGTAGAACAGACATGTTTCCTGAGTCTGTATTTAGGTGAATGTCATTGATAACCTTAATTAGTGCAGTCTCAGTACTATGATTAGGTCGGAAGCCTGACTGAAATTTGTCTAGACAGCTATTTGTGGATAGAAAGTGCATAATTTGTTTGAAGACAATTTTTTCTATTATTTTTCCAATGAATGGTAGATTAGAAATTGGTCTATAATTATTTAACAGGCTTGTATCTAGAGTTTTCTTTTTCAAGAGAGGCTTCACAACTGCAGTTTTTAATGCACTCGGAAATACACCTGACATGAGTGAGGAATTTACTATTTGAAGAATGTTCATTAATATTGAGGAAAAGACGTTCTTTAAAAACTTGGTTGGCAATGTATCAAGACTGCAAGTGGATGATTTGAGATGACTCACTGTATCAATTAAACCTTCTTCATTAATAACACTAAACTGGGACATGTTGAACATGCTTTTGCGTGGTTTTGGAGAGAAAATCGTGTCGTTGGTAGATGTAGGCGTACAGATAGCTTGTCTGATGGTGTGGATTCTAGTATTAAAAAAATTTGCAAACTCATTACATTTCTCAGTTGAAACTAGCTCAGGGGCCATATATGTAGGTGGGTTTGTTAGTCTGTCAACCATAGTGAAAAGTACTTTGCTATTGTTAACATTATTGCTAATAATGCTAGAGAAGAAGGATTGTCTAGCCTTGCACATTATTCTATTGTAATCACGCAGCCTATCTTTGAAAATCTCTTTATGTATGTGAAGGTTGGTTTTACACCATCTGCGCTCAGCCTTTCTGCATTCTCTCTTTTGGTGCTGAACTGCAGGATCATTTCTCCATGGAGCTTTCTGCTTGCATTGCATGGTTTTAACTCTAACTGGTGCAATCTGATCCAAAACACTGGCAGTTTTTGAGTTGAAACTTTCCAGCAGAGTATCAACAGAGCCAGATGGTTAGCAAGGTGAAGAGCACATTTTGGTAACAAAAAGTGCAGCTGTGCTGTCATTTATCTGTCTTTTCTTAAACCTAACTTGCCTGGCACTGCTGTGATTTGAAGTCCACATTTCAAAAAATACACAGTAGTGATCAGACAATGCAACATCCTTAATAGAGGCTGAAATGTTAAGACCCTTTGAGATAACCACATCCAAAGTGTGACCATTGCAATGTGTGCTTCCAGTCACATGCTGAGAAAGTTCAAAAGATTCAAGTACATCATAGAGTTCTTTGGCGTAATTATCCTTGGGATTATCAATATGAATGTTAAAATCACCAGCAATAACAAAATGATCAAATTCAGTAGAAATAAAAGATAAGATATCTGTGAAGTCATCAATAAAATTAGCATTGTACCTTGGAGGTCTGTAGACAGTTACTAGTAATATTCTTTGTGCCCCTTTTAAAATCGCACCTAAATATTCAAAAGATGTGAAATCACCAAGTGGTAACTGCTTGCATTGGAAAGTATCATTAAACAGCATTGCTACACCTCCACCTTTCTTGCCGGTGCATGAAACATTTAAAAAATTAAAGTTTGGTGGAGCCGTCTCAGTTAACACAATATCAGCACTATATGAGTTTAACCATGTCTCTGTTAAAAGCATAAAATCAAGCCCGTGAGTTGTAATTAAATCATTAATTATATAACACTTGTTTGTAAGAGATCTGATATTTAGTAGAGCTAACTTAATAACCTGTGCACTTTGTTTCAAAGACTGTGAGTTACTTCTAACATACTGCAGGTTGGATGTATTCACAGTATCTGACCTAAACTCCTTGTTCTTTCTGCTTCTGATAAGAACTGGAATGGGAGAGATAATTGGGACACAGGGTCCATGCTTGTTTTGAAAACATATACCGCTGATATCATCACTGTAGCAGCACGGACCCAAAAGATGTCAATTTCCTGGATTACATGGGGTGGCCTGTTGCTTTACGGTGGTGGAGGGTGGGTGGAGCTCCTGCTGGTGATGAGCTTGCGAGCGGAGCTGTCTATCTGATGGTTTATGAGATTGTTTTTTCCTTTGAGGTTGTGGGGGAGATTTGTTTAATAAATCATCAATTTGGCTGAGCTTAATTTTGGCCCCTTTCACTAACTCCTTGATTGGGGTGTGTGGTGGTGGTGGTGAGGAGAGGGGTTGCTGAGTCCATGAGGCAGTAGGTGACTGGAGAAGTTGAGGTGATTTTCCGCTGTACCTGAGGACTCGCTGACAGTGAAAGTGTCAGTCTTGTCCCTACAGATACGAGCTTCTCCATGGTTTCTGGGAAGTTCAGGTGAGGTGATGAAGAGGTAGAGGTGGAGGATGGGGTAGAGATGGAGGATGGTTTGGATTGTTTATTCAGTTGTGGTGTTTCAGGCAGCTGATACAGCACAACATGGCTCCCATCTGATAACTCCTCATCCTCTTTGGGGGGAGGATGTTGTGTCTCTGTAGTGGTGACAGTGTCCTTGGGTGTTATCGCTGACGTGTCTTCACCAGTGGAAAAGTTATACAGAGAGAAAATGAAGTTTTCTGACAGGAGTTTGACACCCCTCTTGTTAGTTTGTAGTCCATCTTGTTTGAAGAATTCTCTCTTCCCGAAAAACAGATTGAAGTTGTCAATGAAGTTCAGAGCATTTGACCTGCAGGTTTTCTGCAGCCAAACATTTAATGCCAGTAGCCTTGAGAACATATTGCAGCCCCCTGCAGGCAGAGGGCCACTGATGAATGCCTGGATGTTTAATTTCAGCAGTGTGGAAAAAAGATCATTAAAGTCCCTTTTCAACACCTCAGACTCCTCTTTTCTTATGTCGTTCTTCCCAACATGAATAATGATCCGTTTCACTGTTCTGTATTCAGCCAATAATGTTGGAAGCTTCCCATTCAGTTCAGAAACTGTGATGTTTGGCTCACATCGAGCTAAGAGTTTCTGATTGTTTTTCATGCAGTGAATAGAGTCATCCCCAAAAACAAGGGTGTCTGCTGTAGCTACGGCCTGGAGCCTGGTGGCTCTCCTGGGATGTTCTGAATGGCTGAATCTTCTGGTTCTTTCTGGGTTATGTTGACTGTTATTGGGAAAGTCATTGAGGTCTTGCAGTGGCTCAAATCTGTTTTGCAAATGAAGTCACTGGAACTGATTTCCTCTGTGTCTGTGCTGTGATCTCCCAGCAACAACAACTTTCGCATTAGCATTAGCTGGATGTGCTATGTTAGCCGGAGTGGAGGATGAAAATAAAGAACTGTATGTAGCATGTCGTTTGGGTTTAGCTCCAACACGAACCCATTGCTGGTTTTGCCCATATCTTTCAGCTGTACTCACGTTTTGGACTCTGTCCACATGTTCAGCCGGTCCAGCTCTATGCATCTCCACTGCTCGGTGCTCCGCCAAACTCTCTGCCCGCTGTCCGCTAGCATCATTCCCACACACAGATCGTCCTCGAACAGCGCTGAGATGCCATTCCTTAAACTCAGATAACAAGGTCCGAAAATTTGTTTCTAAAATGGTCATTCTTTGTAGAAGATTGTAGCAGTTCTGGCAGCACATGTGCTCTGAACCAAGGCGAAGAGGCATCTCATAAAGACCAAAGGCACAACCAGTCTGGACAGTTTGGAAAGTAAGTCACAAACTACAGTTGTCTGCAAAAATGTAGGCACCCCTGGCCAAATGAAATATTTTTGTAGAGTTCCTTTACATCTGATAAACTTAAAGAAAAAAAGTACTAATTATGGTATGTGCAAAAGTTTGGATACTCTTAGTAACACTCTCTTTGGATATTATAGCCTGCTTCTGCTTCTGTAGCTATTTAGGAGTCTTTCTGTTCTTGTTTTATGAACTTTCACTGAATATTCGTTGCTGCTCATTGATTTCCTTATTCAAAGCTAAGAACTTGATTGTGATTAAAAACGATTACAACTTTTATCTCATGACTCCTCTTTATATGCCATTTCTCCTAGTGAATTTCTGGAGAAACATCTGTGAGTGAGAATAGTGAGAATCACCATTAAGTCCTGAGCCGTCAACATTAGAGCAATAAAATGGTCCTCTTGGTTCTGTAATATTGTGCTGCTTCCAGGAGATTCTTAGGAAGAAACTCCAAATCATTTCATGACTTGTTTCTTGTAACGGTGAACTGTCAGGAGTTTAGCTGGAACGTCTCACAATCCAGCTCAACGTTAACACAGACTCTTCTCTGTGGTGTCTCATCTGAGAGCACTGCAGGGTGATGTCGGTTCTCAGAAATCAGAAGTTGTTTTACTTTCATTCTAGCAAAAAGACGCACGTCATTTATGAACAGACACACACAAACAAGATGCCTTTCAACACCTGCCTGTTGCAGCTTTTACAAGAATTTCAGTCAGAACAATGAAAAGCAAGGGACAAGATAAGGTGGCAAGAAGAAGCCACCCGTTTCTTATAAACGAGGTCATTGAAAGCGCTTGAAAAGTTGTGGTTTGGCCGACTTCTTTCACAGAGACTTCATGCTCTGCTAATTAAAACTCTAGGACTCAATTTACTGCTGAACTGATGAAACAACATCCCATATAGGGATTAAACACAGCTTGGACTGAATTTTCATTTCAGTGAGTAAAATAAACTCAGAAGGCTGTGCAGTTCAGAGGCAGTGTTACAGAAACTGTTGGTTATTTGTCCTAAATTAAGATTTGAAGATCAAAAATTTGTTTTACAGAAGCAAAGCTTCATACATACACACACACACACACACACACACACACACGGGAGTGGGAGGGAGAGGCTCTCTTCAGTCATATGAGCTCAAATAGAGCAGGGAACCACACCGAGCCTCACACTGCATCACAGCGAACTCTACGCCAGCTGCTTCAGAAACACAGTCTGTGTGATGTTTGGAGGGTTTTAAATCAGAGCGTTAGGCAGCGCTCCTGGGCTCACGCGAGGGAAGGTTTTATGCCACTAGCTAGGTTGGACAGGTTTTATTGTTTTAAGCACTGTCTTAACACTTTTAAAGAATGTGCGATTATACCAGCCGGTTTTTCTGATCACAGTCTAGTGTTGTTTTTATTGCAAATTTAAAACTCAAAAGTGCTTATTGGCATTTTAACAACTCCCTACTGTGTGATATGAATTTTAAACAAGTATTTACAGCTTTTTGGGCTAATTTTTAAGCAAGAAAGCAGGATTATAGAACTTTGAGACAGTGGTGGGATTATGGGAAGGTTGTAATCAAGCAGCTGTAATCAAACAGTACACTTTCAATGTCTCACGGCACATTACTGACTCCCTGGAAGGTGAGATACTTGAATTGCAGAGACTGATAGACTCTACAGGAGACCAGTCACACTGAGAATCTCAAGAACAAAACAACTGCTCTTGCGAACTTACTGGGCTTTAGGGCACAGGGGGCTCTGGTCCGATCACGTTATCAAAGTTTAACACAGATGGATGCCCCATCTAAGTTTTTCTTTAACTTGGAAAGGAAGAATGGCCACAGGAGGCCAGGAGGGCTGTGATCACCCTCCTGCCAAAGAAGGGAGACCTGCAGGTCATTAAGAACTGGAGACCAGTGAGCCTGTTGTGCACTGATCTGAAGGTGTTCTCCAAAGCTCTGGCTATTAGGCTACGAGACGTGATGGGGCATGTCATCCACTTAGACCGGACTTACTATGTACCTGGCAGGACCATTTCAGATAATATTTATTTAATCAGGGATGTTTTGGAAGTTTCCAATATTCTGGGTGTTGACTCTGGTCTCATTTCATTAGATCAGGAGAAAGCTTTTTACCGGGTAGAGCATCAGTATCTTTCTCGAGGCATTTGGTTTTAGTCCTGCTTTTATTGCCATGGTAAGTGTATTGTGAAGATCAATGGTGGGTTGAGCACTCCCTTCAGAGCTGAGCATGGCATACGACAGGGCTGTGTTTTGTCTGGAATGCTGTATTCCCTTGCCACCAAACCACGCCTGAATAGACTTTGCTCCAAAATTGAAGGCTTTGCTCAACATCACATTTCAGCCTATGCAGATGATGTAATGATTATAGTCAATGGGCAAGCAGATACTGACAATTTGATGTCTACTGTTCGTGATTTTGGGATTATTTCAGCTGCTAGGGTGAATTGGCAGAAGAGCGAGGCCTTGCGGGGAAATGGGCAAGTGGTCTACCTAGTACCTGGTTTGGAAAAGGAGTGGCATCAAGTATTTGGGTGTTTATCTTGGCGATGTGGTTGCACAACAAAAGAACTGGGACAGCATAGCTGAAAAAATGGAGGGTAGACTGGCACGGTGGAAATGGATCCACTCACAAATATCCTTCAGAGGCAGGGTACTGATAGCAAACAATTTGACAGCCTCAGTCCTCTGGCATCGGCTGTCTTGCGTGGATCCTTCTGTTGAGTTGCTTGCTCATTTGCAAGCCACCCTGGTGGACTTCTTTTGGGACCACCTCCACTGGGTACCACAAGGTGTACTTTTTCTGGCTAAAGAGGAAGGTGGACAGGGTGTGGTCCACCTGACAAGCAGACTGGCTACTTTTTGTGTGCAGTTTATTCAAAAATATTTGACTGGTTCGGTGAACATTCTGGCAAAATGTCAGGCGACTTAGAAGGTGAAGCAGTGTGCCACTAGCACTGTATATAGTGGAGATGGTGTGTTGTTGACTTCGACTGAAGACGTCATTGGGCGGTGGAAGGAATACTTTGAGGACCTTGTCAATCCCACCGACACATTCTCCAGTGAGGAGGCAGAGTCTGGAGACATGGGAATAGGCTTGTCCATTACTGAGGCCGAAGTCATTAAGGTAGATAAAAAGCTCCTTGGTGGCAGGGCTCCAGGGGTGGATGAGATCCGTCCCGAGTTCCTCAAGGCTCTGGATGTTGTGGGGCTGTCTTGGCTGACATGCCTTTTCAACATTGCATGGACATTGGGGGCAGTGCTACTGGATTGGCAGACTGGTGGTGCCTCTTTTTAAAAAAGGGGACCGGAGGGTGTTTTCCATCTACAGGGGAATCACACTCCTCAGCCTCCCTGGTAAGGTCTATGCAGGGGTACTGGAGAAGAGAGTTCAGCTTATAGTTGAACCTCAGATTCAGGAGGAGCAGTGCGGGTTCCACCCTGGTCGTGAAACACTGGACCAACTCTTCACCCTCTCCAGGATTATGGAGGGTTCATGAGAGTTTGTCCAACCAGTCCACATGTGCTTTGTGGATCTGGAGAAGGCATTCGACTGTGTTCCCCGGGGTATTCTGTGGGAGGTGCTTCGGGAGTACAGGGTACATGGCTCTTTGCTACAAGCCATTCAGGCCCTGTACAAACAAAGCAGGAGTTTGGTTCGCATAGCCGGCAGTAAGTCAGACTCGTTCCCACTGAGAGTTGGACTCTGTCAGGGCTGCCCTTTGTCACCGATTCTATTCATATTTTTTTATGGATAGAATTTCTAGGCACAGTCAGGGGATGGAGGGTGTCCGGTTTGGTGACCTCAAGGTCACATCGCTGCTGTTTGCAGATGATGTGGTCCTATTGGGGTCATCAGGCCGCGAACATCAGCTTTCGCTGGATCAGTTTGCAGCCGAGTGTGAAGCAGACGGGATGAGAATCAGTACCTCCAAATCCAAGGCCATGGTACTCAGGCGGAAAAGGATGGAGAGCCCTCTCTGGGTCGGGGATGAGCTCTTGCCTCAAGTGGAGTTTAAGTATCTCGGGGTCTTGTTCACAACTGATGGTAAAAGGGAGCAGGAGATTGACAGGTGGATTGGTGCTGGGTCAGCAGTGATGCAGGCTCTTTACTGGTCTCTTGTGGTAAAGAAAGAGCTGAGCCATAAGGCAAGGCTCTCGATTTACCAGTCGATCTATGTTTCCACCCTCACCTATGGTCATGAGCTTTGGGTAATGACTGAAAGAATGAGATCGTGAATACAAGCGGCCGAAATGAGTTTCCTCTGCAGGGTGTCTGGACTCTCCCTTAGAGATAGGGTGAGAAGTTTGGTTATCCGGGAGGGACTCAGAGTAGAGCCACTGCTTCTTCACGTCGAGAGGAGCCATCTGAGGTGGTTCAGGAATCTCGTTAGGATGCCTCCTGGACGCCTCCCTCGGGAGGTGTCACAGGCAAGTCCACTAAGGTGGAGATCCCAGGGAAGACCCAGGACACATTGGCGTGACTATATTGCCCAGCTGGCCTGGGAGCGCCTTGGAATCCCCCCTTGGGAGCTAGTGGAAGTGACTGGAAAAAGGGAGGTCTGGGCCTCACATCTTAGGATGCTGCCCCCGCGACCCAAACCCTGGAGAAGTGGAAGATAATGGATGGATGGATGGATGGATGGATCTTAGTGTATTGCTCAGGGGTTTCCCAAAGTAAAATCATCATATGTCATTATATTTTCCCTTAACTATAAACTTTCCCTTAAATAACGCCTCAAGCATTGCAAGTTCCTTAACTGTAGTTTCCCTCAGAGCACAGAAAACACCTCCTGAAAGTCATTGTTTTCTGAAGGGCAGATTTGACTGTTGCTAAATGTATAAGCTATGCACTTGCTCAAGCAAGTTACACTCCATTTCACTCTAAAGGTGATCAGTGAGGTTGAAGTCAGGGCTCTGTGCAGGTTCCTCAACAACAAACTCGAAATGGCCTTCTCCAAACTGTTGTCACAACATATGTTGCCATCCAGATGACGTCTTTGGTAATTAGTCCAGGGAGCTGGAGGTGCACCAGTCCTTCATTTTTATGGCCGATTCTGATTTCTTTACAGTGAACAAACAAAGCTAGCACCAGCACATTTCCAGTCATTTCCATGAATCTATTTGAATCTATTTCTATTCAAGACAATGCAATATAAACAACGTTACTATCGCTAATATATTGATTTCAAATTTTCTAACAAAACAAAAGCATAAAAGCAAATTAAGCGCTACATTGAAAGCAAGAGGCAACTAACTGTTTGTTACATAATTGTTCAATGACATTTGCATAATATCCTACTGTGCAGTTGTAGCAATGTTATCTAAATATAATGTCAATGGCTTACTAAACCAATTACTTTGCTGATGGCCGACTGCACGTTTGGAGCATTAATCCTGATCTTATAATCATGCACCCTTACAGGGTGCAGGTTAAATTTCAAGATATCCTTTCTCCCCAATTTACTCGTCTCCAATTCCACCTCCTAGTTAGGACTCCCCCAGTCACACGTTACTACCAGCACTAGGAGGGTGAAGGCTAAAACAGGCTTCCTCCAAGACCTTTTCGAACTGCCACTAACATAACGCTGAACGCGCCCGGAGGAAAGCACCAACCCCCTGATCTGTTACGCCTGCACTGACTAGCATTGTGTTGGGTGATGGGGGGATAGGGGTAAATCCTAACTACCCAGAGAGAGCAAGGACAATTGTGCTCTCTAGTACTCCCAGCTACAGATTGAACTTGTGATCGCTTGCGCCACTCGGGAGCTCCTAAGACATCTTTTCAAGAGATCAAGCCGAGCTGGAAAAACCTTTGTTTCCTTCTGCTAGATGGCTTTTTTGTTAATTAGTGATTTTCAAATGAAATATTATCTAGTGATGCACTTTTTCAATACGTTTTTGTCAGTCATTGGTTTCAAACATTTTGATATGTTATTTTTAGTCTCTTATTCACTCAAGTTCAAATGTACTGTCATCCCACCTGGCCCAACATCACAGGGTCATTTAGAAGGGTAACCTCTGGCATAAAAGTCTGCATCGATTATCACAGGAGAGTTTACATAGATCACTTTGTATTGGCTTATTTTTGGTGTGCAAATCCACCCTGAATATCACAACAGAAAGCAGAGTGATTGAATGGGATAGTACCTATATGTTGTATCCAACCACTGTAGTGCTGATTGCACTAATGTACAGAGGAGGTTTCTCTGTTGCGGGCTTACCCGTGTTGCTCATCGTGAAGATTGTGGGCAAAATAAGTGATTGGAGAGAGAGAGAAAAAAAGAGTGTGATCCTGAATTGTTCCCTCCAGTGATTCCCACTCAATGCATCCTTGAATGAATTGAGTGAACTGTTTCCTCCAGTACTGGCGACCTGTCCAGGGTGTATCCTGCCTTTCGCCTGAAGACTGCTGGGATAGGCTCCAGCATCCCCCCGCGACCCTGACGGAGAAGCGGCTTAGAAAATGGATGGATGGATGGATGTTTCCTCCAGTGATATACACTCAGTGCATCCTTATGACTGGTTGCTTCTGGTTGTGAAATTTCACCAGAAATACAACTTATAACATAGTCAGTACAGTCAGTGGCATCTTTCATGTCCCTGTACTGCATCACACTGACCAAGCTCAGCTTTTCTAATGTTCAGGACTGTAAAGGAGGTTCAAAAGAGAGTAAACTCAGCAGACCAGAGTAACATTCAGAGGATGTTTTGAGAAGGCTGATAGGGCCACAGGTTGGAAAATGTTTTATGGATGTTATTGAGGACTTAGATGACAGAATGTTTTTGTTTTTTTAATAAAATATTCCTGTAATGTGACATGTTAACAAAGACAGAATGCGTTGCCTTAAACATTCTGCTGATGTTGTGGAGATGTTGAGGTAACACTGTGCAAATGTTTATAAAAGAACATTCCATAATGTTACGTGAAAACAATGGAAGAACATTCTCACCACAATATTCAGAAAAGGTTTTATTGATGTTACTGAGGCCTGAGACAGCAGAATGTTTTCGTTTCATAATATATTTTTATAATACATTCCTGTAATGTGACATGTTAACAAAGGTAGAAGATTTTAAAATTTTGCACAATGATACATGACAACAATGGAAGAATCAAATCAAATCAAATTTATTTGTAGCGCTTTTTACAACGGATGTTGTCACAAAGCAGCTTTACAGAATTTCGGAAAAGACAAAGTTTCAACAGGACTGTAAGAATGTACAGAAACCCCCCGGTGGGCAAGCCAGGGGCAACAGTGGCAAGGAAAAACTCCCTCAGAACTGAGGAAGAAACCTTGGGAGGAACCAGGCTCACCAGGGGGGACCCATCCTCTTCTGGTCAAACTACCTACAAGTGATTATACTACTAATATTAGTAGCAGTAATATGATTATTAGGAATAACTAGGAATCCATGAGAACATCAGCATAGGGTGGGCAGCTAGTCCAAGGCAGGTGGTGGCAGCAGGGGAGTAGGCAGCTGGTATGAAGTGGGAAGAAGGAGGGCTCGGCAGTCGGTCGTCCTTCAGTGTCCAGCCGGATATGTGAGTGATTGTATACTCAGAAAGAAAGCAGGGAGATGGAATTAGTTTTATTCTATCAGTTTACTATAATTCCCTGTGTCCATGGACCCCTGGATCTGCTGCCTTTATCTAAGGGGGAACATTAGCTACCAAAAGCTAAACTGAACAAGTGAGTTTTCAGCCTAGCTTTAAAGATTGAGACTGTGTCTGAGTCCCGAACAGTTTCTGGAAGATCATTTTGTAAGTTTCTGGAAGATCATCATGGAAGATCTGTTTGTACATAAACAGGGAATGTGAACATTTACAGAGTGTGGCTAACGACTCCGGCAGATCTGACTATGACAGCTTAACTAACAGGAGAGAACCAGAAGGACACACAGACACGGCAGCACTCTGAAACAGTTCGGCATCCCTCCGCTCCACCGTCCACAAACCTGAGTGACCACGTGCGAGCAGCGGAACGACAGCACCAGCGTCTCAGTTTACTATAATTCCCTGTGTCCATGGACCCCTGGATCTGCTGCCTTTATCTAAGGGGGAACATTAGCTACCAAAAGCTAAACTGAACAAGTGAGTTTTCAGCCTAGCTTTAAAGATTGAGACTGTGTCTGAGTCCTGAACAGTTTCTGGAAGATCATTCCAGAGTTTGGGGGCTTTATAAGAAAAAGCTCTTCCCCCAGCTGGAACCTTCTGAATTCTGGGGACTATTGGGATCCGAGCAGTCCTGCTGGCTCATAATAGGAAATAAGCTCAGGAGCGAGCCCATGTAGGGCTTTATACGTCAATAAAAGGATTTTATAATCAATACAGAATTTAACAGGCAGCCAATGAAGTGATGATAGCACTGGACTAATATGATCTGATTTTCTAGTTTTAGTGAGAACCCTGGCTGCGGCGTTTTGGACTAGTTGGAGTTTGTTTAAATTCCTGCTTGTGCATCCTGACAGTAGCGCATTGCAGTAGTCTAGCCTAGAAGTAATAAAGGCATGTACTAGTGTTTCTGCATCACGCAGGGACAGGGCATTTCTTATCTTGGCAATGTTGTGAAGATGTAGAAAAGCTGTCCTAGTGATGCTGCCTATGTGTTGATTGAATGATAAATCTGAATCAATTATGACGCCAAGATTTTTTGCTGCTGATCCAGGTGTGGCTGGAAAGTCGGCGAGATTTAAGATTAAATCTGGTAATTTACTTCTTGCTAATTTTGGACTGACCACTCAGGGGCAAAACTCAGCCTTCACACTTGCAAGAAAAAATCATTTGACATTAATCGCGATATGTACTGATATCAAACTATATGGATTGTGTTTATTGTGATAAGATTTTTGGCCGTATCGCCCAGCTCTACATAGAACTGGAAACATCTCATAGTAGTAGAACAGATCAGATGAAGTGCTGGATAAGAAATCTCATGATTATCTCCTGTTATGAAATTTGCAACCTTTTACTATAGAATATATTTCTTACGAGAGGTTTCCGGTTCCGCTAGCGAGAGGATGGCAGCCTAAGTATCGAGCTCTTGACGGTGTTTAAAAAATACCCCCCTAAATTTACTTTTTTGCTAACACCAGTGAATATTTGTTAAGATGGAAAGGGGAGTTGCTACTAGAAGTAGGAAAACCGCAAGTTCGGTGGTGGACGGGACCAATTCGAGTCGTGGTGACCAAGGCTATTCCCTAGAGCTAAACCCTCATGGCGGTGACACACCTGAGCCCAGTCTGCAACGTATCCTTGACGAACTTCGTGAATTTAGAAGAGACAATAATGTGCAGCTGGCGGACATTAAACAAGAAATACAAGGTGTGAATGATAGATTGGATGAAGCGGAGGAAAGAATAGAGGAAACGGAGACTGTGCTACAAGCGGCATCCATGTTAATTAAGAGGCTAGCCCAACGGCAGACTAAACTGGAAGCCAGGCTGATAGATCAAGAGGGCCGTGCACGCAGAGAGAATCTGCGGATTTACGGGGTGCCCGAAAACAAGGAAGGAGCAGAAATGGTGTCTTTTCTGGACAACTTATTTAAAAAAGCACTTGACCTTCCATCCGAGCGCGACCTGGGGATTGAACGGGAACATCGAGCACTGACACGAAGGCAGGACAGCGCTCAGGGGAAGCCGCGTTCTATCGTGGTAAAGTTTGAGAGTTACCGTATTAAAGAGGAGATTCTTCGGAAAGCATGGCAGAAAAAAGAAGTATACTGTGATGAAACGCGTTTCTTTGTTGACCATGACTTCCCAACTGAAGTGCTTAAGAAACGAAATGAATAGGCAGATGCCAAAAAAGTGCTGAAAAGTGAACGCATTAGGTTTCAGACTCCGTATCCAGCAAAGATGTGGGTCTTTTACGACGGTGACATCCAGCAAAATCAGGATGCAGCAGAGGCGACAAGAGATATGGCTGCTCGTGGACTTTCTGTAACCGTGGTACCATCTGCAGCATCCCCGGACCATGAGGAGATTCAGCTCTTATCCTCCTGGCAGAAGGCAGGAAGACAGCGAGTGCGGAGCGGCGGCCATGAACCCAGTGCAACAAGTGACAGCATACAGAAAAGCAGTCACGCACGAATCAAGGAAAAGCTTCAGGGATTCAGAAGATTATCTGTGAGTAAGAACTGATGCTCCATGGTCAAGCCACAAAGCTTATGTTAAGTTATACTAGAAGAAAGAGTGGTATCCCCCACCCCCTCCCCTTTTATACATTTTGGCAGTGATTGAGTAGAGCCACTATAACTTCTTTGTTTACTTTAATTTAAGGGATCCTACTTTATTTTAGTTATTCTAATTAAAGGTCGAGAGAACCACATTTGTGGCATGCTTATATCTTTTTTAACATACAACCTTGCTAGTGCGTGGACACTGTATAGGGCCCCACCATTGCAACGAGGTGGGATATTTCCCTATCGGGACCTGGACTACACAAGGACCCACAGGGCTCTTTTGATACGAGCCTCAACCTTGGAAACACATGTTCTATTTTGTTCTCATGGAGACAATGTTAGCACTGTTCACGGTTTATTTCTGTTTAGTATTTGTTTTTCGGGAGAGATTTTGTTTGTGCATAACCTTAACGAAACTGGATCTAGTGGGAGAGTGGTCGGGGGCAACCACCAGGGTAAAATATTACAAATATACAGGACATTAAAATAATATCACTTAATGTGAAAGGCATTTCAAACCCAGTCAAGAGGAGTAAAATATTAACTAAAGTGAAACGGGAAAATGGTCAGATTGTCCTCTTACAAGAGACGCATCTTTCTTTAGCGGAACATGAAAAAATGAGGAGGATGGGATACACAAGGGTTTACTATTCATCTTACAAACCTGGTCGAAGGAGAGGGGTTATTATATTAATCTCACAAAAAATACCTTTTGAGTACATATCTGAGATGTCTGATAAAGAAGGGCGGTATGTATCAGTTACTGGAAAGATAAATAATGTAATAATGACAATATGTAATATTTATGTACCACCTGATAGTAGTTTTGGCCTGTACAGGAAAATGTTTGATTTAATGGTAGGAGCAACAGGACTAGTAGTCTGTGGAGGGGATTGGAACCTTCGTCTTGATCCTAAATTGGATGCATCCAAAAATTTACCTCTTACATCATTACATAGGAAAGTTAACAATTTAATGGAGGAATTGGGTATACTAGACCTTTGGAGAGACTTCCATCCCTCAAAACGTGACTACACCTTTTATTCATTCCCCCATAACACATATTCTAGGATTGACTATTTTTTTGTGTTTAAGAGAGATCACTCCAAAATAGGTTCCTGTGACATTGGTTCTATAGATATGTCTGACCATGCATCTGTTTCCTGTGAAGTCCATATTAGTGAGAACCCACGTAGAACATTGTGGAGACTAAACACAAATGCTTTGAATAACCCACAGTTTGTTGCTCAGATGAGAAAGGAAATAAAACAGTTCCTAGAGGAAAATGGGAAGGGGGAGGTCAACGCAGCAATAGTGTGGGACGCCCTAAAAGCAGTCATCCGTGGGAAAATTATATCTCGGTGTGCTTATAATAAGAAAATGAAACAATTAAGACTTTCTGATCTTAATAAAGAACTCAAAAATCTTGAAATGCTACATAAAAGGACTCCAAGCTCAAATTTGCTGATCAATATAAAGAAAATCAGAAATGAAATTAACCTATTATATACCCAGGAAATAGAAAAAAGATGACTTTTGTAAAACAAAAATATTATGAATCTGGTCCTAGATCAGCAAAAATACTTGCAAGAAGGTTACAAAAACAAAGGGCAGATAACACCATATACAAAATAAAGGATCCAGCTTCAAATATTTTACAATATAAACCAGAAGAGTTACAAAACTCATTTGAGAATTATTACAAATTTTTGTACTCGCAACCGCCTTTGGCGAATGAACAACAGATTGAGGTCTTTCTTAATTCTCTTAATTTACCCAAGGTCTCTGAGGAACATAATAAAATCCTGACAGCCGAAATAACTGAGAAAGAACTAAACGACGCCATTTCCATGTTGAAGGCGAACAAGTCACCTGGCCCAGATGGCTTCCCCTCAGACTGGTATAAAGCATTTCGAACCAAGCTATTACCAAGCCTACTTAGAGCCTGTAATACTGTATTTAAAGATTCAAAGATGCCACCCTCCTGGAATGAAGCGGTTATCTCCGTTATTCCTAAAGAGGGAAAGGATCCTTCAGACTGTGGAGCATACAGGCCTATTTCTGTGCTAAATGTCGATTATAAGTTATTTACGGCTATCCTTGCTAAGAGATTAGAAAAAATATTGCCAGAGCTTATACATACTGATCAGGCTGGCTTCATTTTACAGAGACAAACACATGATAATATTAGACGCTCGTTGCATATTATAGACCATATAGAACAGAATAATATAGCAGCCCTTGTGGTAAGTCTCGATGCAGAAAAAGCCTTCGATTCAGTCAGTTGGATTTTCCTACACAAAGCTCTTGAACAATTTGGTCTGCACTCAGATTTTATCGGGGTCATACGGACTCTATACAACAAACCAACAGCACAAATAAAAATTAATGGCAGCCTCTCGAATACCATTGCTCTTTGCTCTTTATATTGAACCCCTCGCACAATGGCTGAGACAAACAGAAAATATTAGGGGCATCAGTATAAATGGGGAGGACCACAGAGTGGCTCTGTATGCAGATGACATTTTGATATATTTAACTGACCCCTCTAAAACATTTTTAGAACTAATGACTCTTTTACAAAAATTTGGCAATTACTCTGGTTATAAATTGAAGGTACAAAAGACTCAATTGTTAGCTTTTAATTATTCACCTCCAAAATTATTGAGAGATAAATTTCAAGTAAACTGGGACCAACGCTCACTGAAATATCTAGGCATACACCTACCAAATGATGTCTCACGGCTTAAAGAAATAAATTATTACCCCCTTTTGGAAAAAATTAAAGAAGATATAAATAGGTGGAACTCCGTTTCCTTTCTTAGTCTGAGTCATAGAATGGGAATGGGGCTACCTTACTTTAAAGGATATTACTATGCGGCCCAGATTAGGCCCCTTTTTAGTCTGTGTTCCCCACAATTCTATGCCAGGTGGAAAGATATTGAACTTTCAATCATGAAAGACCCCCCTGTACATGCAGCTCTGGCTTATACACATTTAGACAAGCTTATAAAAGATATTCAAAACCCATGGATTAAAACCCAATTAAAAATCTGGAATAAAGTAAAAGGAGAGTATCAGTTGGATGATAAAATACAGATAATTCAATGGTGTGCTTTTGACCCTGGATTCAGGCCTAACTAACTGGATAACCGTTTTAAAATCTGGATTTCCAAAGGAGTAACAACATTCTACTCACTAACGGAAAAGGGGAAATTTAGGGAATTTGAAGATTTGAAAAAGGAATATCAGCTCGAGAACTCAGACTTTTTCAGATACCTGCAAGTACGCAACTATTTTGAACATAATATTAAACCCAAAACAGACCTTAAGGATCCCATATTAAAACAAATTTTGAGTGTATATGGAAATACTTCCTCTCCATGGATCACCACCTTATCGTGGTGGAGAGGTTTGTGTGCTTGAAGGACCCTAGGAGCTATGTTGTCTGGAGCAAAAGCTCCTGGTAGGGTCTCCCATGGCAAACTGGTCCTAGGTGACAGGCCAGACAAAGTGTGATCCATAACCACCCCTATGAGGACAACAAAGCAGGACTTGTGTACCCTGCCCGGATCAGGGTTAACGGGGCCCCACCCTGGAGCCAGGCCTGGGGGAGGGGCTCGCCAGCGAGCGTCTGGTGGCCGGGCATTCACTCATGGTGCCCGGCCGGGCCCAGCCCGAAGGAGCTACATGAGTCCCCCCTCCCATCGACCCACCACCGATGGGAGGGGCAGTAGTAGGGGTGCGGTGCATTGTGGATCGGGCAGTGTCCGAAGGCGTGGGCCTTGGCGTTCTGATCCTCGGTTGCTGAAACTGGCTTTTGGAACTTGGAACGCTACCTCACTGGCGGGGAAGGAGCCTGAGTTGGTGCGCGAGGTCGAGAGATACCGGCTAGATATAGTCGGGCTCACCTCAACACACAGCTTGGGCTCTGGTTCCAATCTCCTTGAGAGGGGCTGGACTTTTTTCTTTTCTGGAGTTGCCCATGGTGAGAGGCGGCGGGCAGGTGTGAGCTTTCTCATAGCCCCTCGACTCGGCGCCTGTATGTTGGGGTTTTCCCCGGTGGACGAGAGGGTAGCTTCCCTACGCCTTCGGGTTGGGGAACGGGTCCTGACTGTTGTCTGTGCTTATGCACCGAACAGCAGTTCAGAATACCCAGCCTTCATAGAGTCCTTGGAAGGGGTGCTTGAAAGTGCTCCTCCTGGAGACTCGATTGTCCTACTGGGGGACTTCAACGCTCACGTGGGCAACGACAGTAAGACCTGGAGGGGTGTGATTGGGAGGAATGGCCTCTCTGATCTGAACCCGAGTGGTGTTCAGTTTTTGGACTTCTGTGCAAACCACAGTTTGTCCATAACGAACACCATGTTTGAACACAAGGATGTCCATAAGTGCACATGGCACCAGGACACCCTAGGCCGCAGTTCAATGATTGACTTTGTAGTCGTGTCAGCGGACTTGCGGCCATGTGTACTGGACACTCGGGTAAAGAGAGGAGCTGAGCTGTCAACTGATCACCACCTGGTGGTGAGTTGGATCAGGTGGTGGGGGAAGATGCCAGTCAGACCAGGCAAACCCAAACGTATAGTGAGGGTTTGCTGGGAACGTCTGGCAGAAGAACCTGTCAGATTGATCTTCAACTCACACCTCCGTCAGAACTTTGACCAGATATCGGGGGAGGTGGGGGACATTGACTCAGAATGGGCCATGTTCCGCTCCTCCATTGTTGAAGCGGCTGACTGTAGCTGTGGTCGCAAGGTAGTTGGTGCCTGTCGGGGCGGTAATCCTCGAACCCGGTGGTGGACACCCCAGGTGAGAGATGCCGTCAAGCTGAAGAAGGAGTCCTACCGGACATGGTTGGCCTGTAGGACACCAGAGGCAGCTGGCAGGTATCGACAGGCCAAGCGATCTGCGGCTTCAGTCGTTGTCAAGGCAAAAACCCGGGTGTGGGAAGAGTTCGGTGAGGCCTTGGAAAGTGACTTTAAGTCGGCTCCGAAAAGATTCTGGCAAACCGTCAGGTGACTCAGAAGGGGAAAGCAGTGTGCCACTAGCACTGTATATAGTGGAGATGGTGTGCTGCTGACTTCGACTGAAGACGTCATTGGGCGGTGGAAGGAATACTTTGAGGACCTTCTCAATCCCACCAACACGTTCTCCAGTGAGGAGGCAGAGTCTGGGGACACGGGAATAGGCTTGTCCATTACTGAGGCCGAAGTCGCTAAGGTAGTTAAAAAGCTCCTTGGCGGCAGGGCTGCAGGGGTGGATGAGATCCATCCCGAGTTCCTCAAGGCTCTGGATGTTGTGGGGCTGTCTTGGCTGACACGCCTTTTCAACATTGCGTGGACATCGGGGGTGGTGCCACTTGATTGGCAGACTGGGGTGGTGGTGCCTCTTTTTAAAAAGGGGGACCGGAGGGTGTGTTCCAACTACAGGGGAATCACACTCCTCAGCCTCCCTGGTAAGGTCTATGCAAGGGTACTGGAGAAGAGAGTCCGGCTTATAGTCGAACCTCGGATTCAGGAGGAGCAGTGCGGGTTCCGCCCTGGTCGTGGAACACTGGACCAACTCTTTACCCTCTCCAGGATTCTCGAGGGTTCATGGGAGTTTGCCCAACCAGTCCACATGTGCTTTGTGGATTTGGAGAAGGCATTCGACTGTGTTCCCCGGGGTATTCTGTGGGAGGTGCTTCGGGAGTACGGGGTTCATGGCTAGGAGCCATTCAGGCCCTGTACAAACAAAGCAGGAGCTTGGTTCGCATGGCCGGCAGTAAGTCAGACTTTTTCCCAGTGAGAGTTGGACTCCGTCAGGGCTGCCCTTTGTCACCGATTCTATTCATTATTTTTATGGATAGAATTTCTAGGCGCAGTCAGGGGATGGAGGGTGTCCGGTTTGGTGACCTCAGGGTCACATCGCTGCTGTTTGCAGATGATGTGGTCCTATTGGGGACATCAGGCCGTGAACTTCAGCTTTCACTGGATCGGTTTGCAGCCGAGTGTGAAGCGGCCGGGATGAGGATCAGTACCTCCAAATCCGAGGCCATGGTTCTCACGCGGGAAAGGGTGGAGAGCCCTCTCTGGGTCGGGGATGAGCTCTTGCCTCAAGTGGAGGAGTTTAAGTATCTCGGGGTCTTGTTCACGAGTGATGGTACAAGGGAGCGGGAGATTGACAGGTGGATTGGTGCTGGGTCAGCAGTGATGCGGGCTCTTTACCGGTCTGTTGTGGTAAAGAAAGAGCTGAGCCATAAGGCAAGGCTCTCGATTTACTGGTCGATCTATGTTCCCACCCTCACCTATGGTCATGAGCTTTGGGTAATGACCGAAAGAACGAGATCGCGAATACAAGCGGCTGAAATGAGTTTCCTCCGCAGGGTGGCTGGACTCTCCCTTAGAGATAGGGTGAGAAGTTCGGTCATCCGGGAGGGACTCGGAGTAGAGCCGCTGCTTCTTCACGTCGAGAGGAGCCAGTTGAGGTGGTTCGGGCATCTTGTTAGGATGCCTCCTGGACGCCTCCCTTGGGAGGTGTCACAGGCAAGTCCACCGGGGAGGAGACCCCGGGGAAGACCCAGGACACGCTGGCGTGACTATATCGCCCAGCTGGCCTGGGAGCGCCTCGGAATCCCTCCCAGGGAGCTAGTGGAAGTGGCTGGGGAAAGGGAGGTCTGGGCTTCATTGCTCAGGATGCTGCCCCCGTGACCCGAACCCCGGAGAAGCGGAAGATGATGGATGGATGGATGGATGGATGGAAATACTTCGGTTAAAGGGGCTATTTCCAAGATCTACAAAGGTCTCTTGATGAAAAATACCCACTCCACAGACTACATTAAAGTAAAATGGGAAAGGGAATGTAATATGACAATGTCTACAGAAGAGTGGTTGGATTTGTGTGAGTTTCAATGGAAATGTACAAATTCCCATATATGGTGTGAGTTTAATTGGAAATGTCTTATTCGCTTTTTTATAACACCAAAGCAGAAAGCGCATTTTGACCCAGTAGGTGTTAAGTGTTGGAGGTTGTGTGGCTCCTGCGAAGCCGATCACTGGCATGTATTTTGGGAATGTCCAAAAATAAAACCATTTTGGGCAGAGATTCACAGAATTCTAACCACTATACTCAATAATAAAATACCATTACAGTTTTTTCACTTATTTTTGGGGAATTGTGATTTCCTGTCCAGACCCGCAGATAAGTACCTATTTGCCATCTTTACATCTGCTTGTAAAAAAGCACTCACAAGATGTTGGATGCTTCCCGAGCCTCCCACAGTCTCAGCCTGGATAGACATTGTTAATGAGATCTATATAATGGAAGCAATTACCTTTGCTATTCGCCTTAAGAAAAGTAAATTTATTAATCTGTGGGTTAAATGGGTCAGATACATAAAGCCCTTAAAGCCGGACTTTGTAGAAGTATTGAATTAATGATCATGTGGGCCTTGTTTATTGTTTACTATGTCTTTATCTCATTTGTCCTCTACACTCATGTCCTAGGTAATGTAGATAATCTGTATATTGTGTTATGCAGTTTTCTTTTCTTTTTTTTTTTTTTTTCTCCTCCCTAATTGTTCAAAATATTTAATTTGTAAACAAAAAAAGGACAGCAAATGGACAAATATTATTCCTGTTCTCCTCTGTAACTTTCTCTGTTTTTGCTGCCTCAAAATAAAAATAAAGAATTAAAAAAAAAAAAAAAAAGAATATATTTCTTACTCCTAGGATTTCTTACTCCTAGGAATATGTACCTTTTGTGAATGATCTACTCTACTGTGTTATATGCTATTATGTTCTGTATTGTGTGTGTATCATCCGTGTGTTTGCTGTGGAAATTCCATTCTTTCATTCCATTCTTTCTGGTACTGAATTTCCTTCGGGATCAATAAAGTATGTATGTATGTATGTATGTATGTATGTATGTATGTATGTATGTATCTATCTATCTATCTATCTATCTATCTATCTATCTATCTATCTATCTATCCTTCCATCCTGTCACTTTTGTCCCACCTTTCCTTTGTCACGTCTGTTGTTGACAACTGTCCAAACTGTTACGTGTCTGAGCCTATATAACCACGACCAATGGATCCTTGGGTTTTTTCTTCAGCTCTGTTGTTGTTCTTCACGTCTGTTGTTGACAACTGTCCAAACTGTTACGTGTCTGAGCCTATATAACCACGACCAATGGATCCTTGGGTTTTATCTTCAGCTCACTTCCAAACAAAGAAACCCCCATTGTGCTGCCGAATGTCATCCCAGTGCCCAGAACCTTTGATTCTATCTTGGTTGGGCCAATTTTGACACCTGTGTCAACTCCCAGCCCAACTTTCAGTCCAACTGGTCCAGCAGATGCAGATGCACTTCCAACCTCAGCTCGAGCCATGGCACCAGCTTCAGCTAGATTAGCCTCAGCATTTGCAGAAGCATTTGGACCTTTGGCTTCAGCCTCAAAGATGCTCCAGTGTGCTCCAGCTCGTCCTACTCCAGCCTCAGCCCCAGCTCCAGCCTTTGGGATGCGTTTTCCAGGTTCATTTTCAAAACCATCTGCATATGTGTCTGCATCAGCATACAGTCCATCAGCATATGCTTCTGCTGGCCTGTCAAAGTTGTTTATCATATCAAGCAAGGACTGACCATCTGCAATGTATTGAGAACAGTTAGTAAACAGTCCAGGCAGTTGGAGGTGCAGCAGACATTCATAAGGCTGATTCTGATTTACTGAAATATGTTAGTTCAAATTTACTGTCATTTAGTGGGGCAAAGCCCCACCAGCAAAGCATCATTCTTTCATAGCCGAGGTGTGGACTCGAGTCATATGACTGGAGTCTGACTTGAGTCACGAATTTGATGGCTTGAGACTCAACTTGACAAAATCAAAACAGACTTGTGAGTTGACTTTCACAAACACCAATGACTCTGACTCTGACTCTGACTTCGACTTGAGCATCACAACTCAGAAAGACTCGAGACCCAAAGTGGAAGACGTGGAGAGTCTGACTGCAGATTGTGAAGTGAATGGATTCATTTCCTGCTGTAAGTCTGATACACAGCACCGTCGATAGATGTCTGTTTTTGTGTTTTTTATTTTTTCCAAAGGACAAGTGAAGCGTTCTAGATCACCTTCATAAGCTAGAAACACGCGAGACATCAATAGTATCAGTAAGGTCTCACTCAGTGCTTAAGCTTTTACTGGAGACACTGGCGAGGCAAACTGACTATTTACTTCAGGGTAGCAAAAGAAAAGAAACGTCTCTCTCCGTTTGACCAATTTTAACAGCGTCTAGATTATTAACTAGAAGTTGTATTCTAGCTTTGTAGTGCTGGTTGCATGAATGTACAGAGGAGGTTTCACTGTACTGGGCTTACCTGTAATGCGCAGCTTGGGCATGTTTCACAAGAAGTAGTAGACAGTGAGAGAAAAGGAGAGAGCGAGCCTGCAGAACAGAAGAGGGCAAGTGTTACTCTTTCACTCAGTGAATGAATTGAGTGAACTGTTTCCTCCAGTGATTCCCACTCAGTGCATCCTTATGACTGGTTGCTTTTGGTTGTTAAATTTAACCAGAAACACAAATTATAACACAGTCACTGCAGTCGGTGGCATCTTTCATGTCCCTGTACTGCATCACACTGACCAAGCTCAGCTTTTCTAATGTTCAGGACTGTAAAGGAGGTTTGAAAGGGAGGAAACTCA
The DNA here is from genome assembly GCF_015220715.1 of Pygocentrus nattereri. Taxonomy (NCBI): domain Eukaryota; kingdom Metazoa; phylum Chordata; class Actinopteri; order Characiformes; family Serrasalmidae; genus Pygocentrus; species Pygocentrus nattereri. The sequence goes on from NC_051223.1 coordinate 37,153,861, forward strand.
GCAGAGCAGCTGTGGTAATGTGAGACATTGCAAACTACTGCAGGCTGTAGCCCTCACCTCCCTTAAAAAGCCATTTTATATTAAGGCTAAAGTTAGAAATGAAGTCAGTTACAACACAATTATGAAGCTGCTTCATAACTGTGAACAGTTCTAGTGACAGGGAGATTGATAGTGCAGCACATTTGGTTTTTAATATGATAGGCATACTGTACTACAGTGCACAGAATCACAGCTCAGATCGTTGTAAAGGCTCTAGTTAAATTCTTCACTACCTTTGGCCTCCCAAGAGTAATACAAACAGATCAAGGATCCAATTTCACTTCTAAACTTTTTGCTCAGGTTATGCAGTTATTGAAAGTTAAACATGAAATGTCCAGCCCTTACCATCCTGAGTCACAGGGAGCGCTAGAGCGATTTCATCAGTCCTTAAAGTCAATTATGAAGTATTGTGTCGACAGCAAGAAGGACTGGAATGAGGGGGTGCCGTTAGTTTTATTTGCTGCCCGAGAAGCTAAGCAGGAGAATTGGTTTTTGGACATTCAGTACGTGGGCCAATGAAGGTACTTAAGGAGTCTTTTGAAGTTGACCTACCCAACATACACATGAATGTTTTAGATTATGTCAGTTTCTTTCGTGAGCGCTGGCACCGGGCTTGTACCCTGGCCAAAGATATGCTTTGCAAATCACAGACAAAAATGAAGCGTTCATATGATAAAAAAACCGTAGTCCATGAGTTCACTGTCGGAGACAAAGTCTTGGTACTTCTACCTGTCCCTGGCTCCACTATGTCTTCCAGGTTTACTGACCTTATGTTATCAAAGAAAAACTGAGCAAGGTTGATTATGTTGTCAGCACTCCTGATCGTAGACGTAAGTCCCGAGTCTGTCATATAAACATGTTAAAACCGTACTATGAGCGGGAGACCTCTCCAGGGAAAAGCATTGATGCCGAGATAGCACACAGCCCTGTGGCTATAGCTGTAGTGTCTGTATCAGCCTATAACAGCTTACTTGATGAGAATGACGGGTTAGAGTTCCGTTCTACTGCCCGATTAGAAGCTAGGCTGCCAAATTCAGAACTACTGTCCAAGCTAGATTCCCCTGACTCATCTTTGGTAGGACACTTGCCACGTCCCCAACAAGAAGACCTTATAACCTTGATTACCCAGTATTCATCTCTTTTTTGTGATGTACCTAAACAAACCAGTGTTCTTCACCATGATATTCAAGTGAAGACTGATCATCCAATAAAGCAACATGCTTATCGGGTTAACGCTACAAAACGGGAAATAATGCGTAAAGAAGTGGAATATTTGTTGGAGCATAAGTTAGCTGTACCAAGTTGTAGTCCCTGGAGCTCACCTTGTTTGCTAGTGCCAAAACCTGATGGCACGTTTAGGTTATGTACAGATTACAGGAAACTAAATGCGTAACAGTCCCAGACTCATTCCCTTTGCCGCGGATTGACGACTGTGTTGATAATGTTGGTTCTGCTCATTTTGTGACTAAATTGGACCTGCTAAAAGGATATTGGCAAGTTCTGTTAACTGCTAGAGCTTCTGAGTTATCAGCTTTTGTTACTCCTGACATGTTTCTACAATACTCTGTTATGCCATTTGGCCTCAAAAATGCACCTGCTACTTTTCAGAGGTTGGTAAATACTGTTTTTGCTGATGTTCCGAACTGTACTGCCTACTTAGCTGACGTAGTCATATGGTCCATGGACTGGAGAAGCCACTTGGATTCACTGGAAACAGTCTTTAAGCGGTTGGCAGAGGCCAATCTAACACTGAATCTAGCTAAATGTGAATTTGCTCAGGCTACTATAACCTACTTGGGTAAACAGATTGGTCATGGACAAGTCCGACCTCTAGAGGAGAAAATTACAGCCATTATTCAGTTCCCCCCTCCCAAAACGAGACGTGAGTTACGGCGCTTTTTAGGGATGGTTGGCTATTACCGCAGTTTTTGTAGGAATTTTTCTACTGTGGCTGAACCCCTGACTGCTTTATTGAGTCCCTCATCCTCTTTCAGTTGGTCACCTGTATGCCAAGAGGCTTTCAACAATATTAAAGCCTTGTTGTGTTCTGCTCCTGTGCTTGGAGCCCCTGATTTTGCCAAGCCTTTTAAATTGTAGGTGGATGCGAGTGGGGTTGGGGCTGGAGCTGTGCTACTCCAGGAGGATGAAAATGGGGTGGATCACCCTGTCTGTTATTTTTCTCGAAAATTCAACAAGCATCAACTTGGGTACTCCACCATTGAGAAAGAAGCACTAGCATTAGTGTTAGCATTACAATATCTTGAGGTCTATGTAGGTTCAAGTTCTTTGCCTGTGGTAACTTTCACTGATCATAATCCCCTTGTGTTTTTGTCTCGGACGTACAACCAAAACTGTCGGCTTATGAGATGGTTTCTGATTATACAGGACTATAATCTGGATGTTAGATATACGAAAGGAGCTGACAATGTAATTGCTGATGCTCTATCTAGGGTGTAACTGTTTCCAGGTTTATTGTTTTGTTTTGTTTGTTTTTGTCGCCAACAGGTTGGCTCTTTGGGGTGGGCGTGTTACATGTCGGGCCTGGAAAAGGGGGGGCTTTTCTGGCTGGTGTTATTTTCTTTCTCTTTTCTATTCTCTCTCCCTTTCGTGCTTGCTCGCCAGTATGTCCCCTCCCTCGTTTGTTCCCTGTCTCTATTACAGGTTGGCTGGAGTGTCAGTCATCGTCAGAGGACCCGTCCCCCACTGCGGCCAATCATCATCCAGAATTCAGGCCCTGGAGGAGGGACTTGGATTTTAAAAGAAGACCGGCGAAGCTCGAGGAAGCTGGTGTTACCCCTGGAGTCTAAGCTGGTTCTGTGTTTTCCTTGCTGCTCCGCTGTTTTCACGGGACTGTGTTGTGTGTCGGGTTATTGATGTGGCCTAGTGCAAGTTTAAGTTCCTGGCACTGATAGTCTGTTGGTTTTCTTGTATTATAACTCTCTCTCTCTCTCTCTCTCTCTCCCGCTGCTGCTGCTGTGTTTTCTTGGGGTTCTGGACAGGGTAGAGGGGCGCGCTCATACATATTATGTCACGTAGCGACCCAATGTATAGACACCCTAGGTAAGGGGCGGGCGCCAACCCGTGTATTTCGTTTTTGTGTTGGGGAGACTAGTGCAGTCAGTGTTTTTGTTTTTCACTAGGTAACTGACGCAACGAATTAGGGTAGCTTTATTTTTCGTTGGTTTTGATTATTTCTTTCCTTTGGCGCCGTCCGGGTCCAGAAGTCCATTTAGTGTTTATTTTGAAAGATATAAATATTGTAAATATTGTAAATATTGGTGGCTGTTGTTATGAGGGGAGGGTCTCACTCACTTGTTGTCCTTGGTGCAGTGTGAAACACAGCACAAAACACGCTGAACGTGTTGTGTCTTGTTCCTTCCCGGTTCGCGCTACAAACATCACATCGAAACCATATGTTACTGGCCCCTTTTCCCCTAGGCTTAACTATGGGGTCGTAACACACCGCCTGCACTGGGTCTAGAGCAGTCCTTAGGACCGAGCCAGCCCTCCTGATCAGTTTGTCCAGTTTCTTCCTGTCTGCAGTGGAGATGCTGCTGCCCCAGCAGACCACTCCATAGAGGATGGCTGATGCCACCACTGTGTCGAAAAAGGTCCTCAGGAGTGGCCCCTGCACTCCAAATGACCTCAGTCTCCTGAGCAGGTAGAGTCTGCTCTGTCCTTTCCTGTAAAGTGCAGCTGTGTTGTCTGACCAGTCCAGTTTACAGTTAAGGTGCACACCCAGGTACTTATAGGAGTCCACTCTTTCAATGTCCGTTCCCTGGATGTTCACTGCTGGAGGAGGATGTGTGCGCCTGCGGAAATCCACCACCAGTTCTTTGGTCTTCCCTGCATTGATCTGTAGGTGATTCCGCAGACAACAGTCCACAAAGTCCTGAATCAGTTCTCTGTAATCTCTGTCGTCCTCATTTGTGATGCGGCCGACGATCGCTGAGTCATCAGAGAACTTCTGCAGGTGGCAGTTTGGTGAGTTGTACATGAAGTCTGCAGTGTACAGGGTGAAGAGGAATGGTGCTAACACTGTCCCCTGTGGGTTACAGACCACCATGTCGGACACATAGTCCCTTGTCCTCACATACTGTGGACGGTTGGTGAGGTAGTCCAGGATCCAGTGTGTTAGGTGATGGCCCACCCCTGCCTGTTCCAGCTTGTCCTTCAGGAGCCCAGTCAGTATGGTGTTGAAAGAAATCAAAGAACATGACTCTCACAGTGCCCCCAGGCTTCTCCAGGTGAGAAAGAACTCCATGCAGCAGGTAGATGATGGCGTCATCCACCCCGATGCCAGGTTGGTAGGCAAACTGAATTGGGTCCATAGATGAGCTCACTATAGGGCGGAGTTGTCTAAGGACCAGCCTTTCCAGTGTCTTCATCAGGTGTGACGTCAGTGCCACCGGCCTGTAGCTGCTGAGATCCTTTGGGTGCTGTGTTTTTGGCAATGGCACCACACAAGATGTTTTCCACAGTTGGGGTACTCTCCCCAGCTTCAGGCTTGTGTTGAAAATGTGCTCCACTATCCCGCACAGCTGATCTGCGCATTACTTGAGGAGCCTGGCACTGATGCCATCCGGCCCTGTAGCCTTCCTCACCTTGATCTTCCTGAGCTCATTTCTCACCTGGGCCATTGTGAAGGTCAGACTGGAGCAGGGGGGGTGCTGAGTGTTGAAATGTGTGAACGGGGTGTTACGACAACCAGCAGAAGAACCAGTGGGGGTGGGTGTGACCTGAAAGTTGTTAGGCTGGGGGTGAGTGTGAGAGAGGGGGTAGAGCAGCATGCTGGAAGTGCCAGACAGGAGGGTTTCAGCAGAGATGTCTGTGTAGTGGGAGGGGCGGGTGAGTGATCAAACCTGTTGAAAAACAGATTGAGATCGTTCACCCACTTCTGGTCCCCTACCGCTTGAGAGTCAGACTTCTTGTGGCCAGAGATTGCTTTAAAGCCTTTCCAGACTCCGCTGACATTATTCTGCTGTAGCTGTTCCTCCATCTTCCTCCTGTAGCTAGATTTCCCCTCCCGGATCTTCCTCCTCAGCTCCTTCTACACAGCTTTCAGCTCCTCCTTATCCCCTAATCTAAAGCCCCTCTTTTTCTCCTTCAGGAGAGCCTTTATGTCAGGGTTAATCCACGGCTTGCTGTTAGAGAAACACAGTACAGTCTTGGTGGGTACAGTGTTCTCCAAGCAGAAGTTCACATAGTCTGTTACACAGTGCGTGAGGCTGTCTATGTCCTCCTCCTCATGATCACACAGCACTTCCTACACCATTGTATTAAAACAGTCCTTCAGAGCCTCTTCAGTTTCCTCAGACCATTTCTTCACTGTGCGGGTGACTGCTGGTTCCCTCTGTACAAGAGGTTTGTACACAGGCAGGAGATGATCCAGGTTGTGATCAGATCTTCCCAGGGGAGGGAGGGGTGGTGACCTATATACCTCCTTTGTGTTGGCATAAAACAGGTCCAGGATTTTATTGTCTCTGGTGTGGCAGGTTACATACTGGGTGAAGGTGGGCAGAGTGGAGGACGGAGAAGCGTGGTTGAAGTCACCAGAGATGAGAAGGAGGGCTTGAGGGTGCTGTGTCTGCAGTCTGCTCACAGATGAGTGCAGGATCTCACAGGCAGTCTCAGCGTTGACGGAGGGGGGAGGGGGGGGGGCATACGTAGTTACTGTGATTACATGCGAATATTCCCTGGGCAAGTACAGGGGCCTCATGCTCACGGCTAACAGCTCGATGTCCTTACAGCAGGTTGGCTCTTTGATAGTGATGTGCTTGGGGTTACATCATCTATCATTCACAAATACTGCCAGCCCACCTCCTTTCCTCTTCCCGCTCTCCTTTGTCCTGTCTGCGCGTATGAGCTGGAAGCCGTCCAGCGTGACGACGTGTCCAGGGTTAGCGCCGTTAGCCACGACTCCGAGAACAGCATAACGCTGCATTCGCGATATTCTCTCTGGAGCATATCTGAACTTTAAATGCTGGACTTTAAGAGACAGATGTAACTGGGGATGTTTAAATGTACATCTTTTAACCAAACTGGAGGCTCAAATTCAAACAAATAAAGGCTTGAAGCAAATATGACATTCTCTGCAGAGCTGCTCTGCCAACTGTATGAGTTTTCTGACTCTCCTCGTTACTCATTCCGGCATTGTTCATTTAACATTACAAAAACCCCTTTTGGTCTACAGGCTGACTAAGACTGAAACTAAAACCAAGAAGAAAGTAAAACTGAAAGGAATTTCCTGGCGGTGTTTTCTCACGAGTGTGGTATTGTGAGAGATTCTCAAAAGCATCTATAAGTGTACAAAAGTAAGCAAACACTCTCACTTTTTCAAACTTTTTCATTCTTTCTGCAAATGTTAAAGCACAGTAACTTTACATTTCATCAAGTAAAAAATAATAATAATAATTTTAGCATGTGCAAAAGTTTAGACACACTACTAAGTCAGTACTTAGGCCCAGTCCCATTTGTTCTTTTAACCCCTACCCCTTGTTTTCTAGTGTTTCTAGAGTTACATGGGGTAGTGGTTGAAATCTTGCCCTATGTCATGGGACCCTCAAAAAAACAACCAAACAACAAAAGAAATTCCCGTTCCACCTTAAATAGAGCATCGTCTTTGGTCTCTTGCTCAGCCTTCTTGCTGGTCTTTCTTCTTTTCTCAAATCTCTCCATTTGGAGTGTCTGAAAAACCTCCGTTTGGAGGGCCATGCAGCCCAAACACTTTGCCCTACTGCTCCATCTCAACAAGAATCAGGACACCCTACCCCTAGACATGAATGTGCAAAACAGAGGGCTAAGGGTCAGTGGTAGGGGCAAGGGGTAAAATGGGATTGGGCCTAACATTCCCTTTGGCATATATCACAACATGGAGTCAATGTATTCGTATTTTAGGAATTCTTACAGACTCTTCTTTGCACAATGCTTCTAGTTCTGTGATGTTGGGCCGTCTTGCATGCACAGCATGTTTACCTTCAGAATTTCACAGACGCTCGATGACATCAGGGACTGTGAGGGCCTTTCCAAAAGCTTCAGCTTTCATTTCTTGGCCAAGTTGTAAACAAATTCATTCAGAGTGGTTTGATGTGAAATTGCAGATTTTCCATTAACGTACCGACTCAAAACTCTCACAGTGATGGTGATGGAACCAGACGTCTGAAGAGTTTAATGCCTCTAAAAGTTTCAAGTTTATTCATCATTTGCATAACATGTCAGGACATTCATGCTTTGAAATGCTTGTGGTGAGGCTCAGATAATCACTCTACAGAAAGTAAACAAAAAAATACAAAAGAAAATGCTAAAACTGAAATATATTAAATATACCCAGAATACACACAAAATATAGATCTAGATTATCCTAAAGTTAGACACATATTGATGTTGTTGGAACAAAACCTCGTATCTTCATTTTTGTCCATTTGAAAATGCATGTGGGCTTTTATACTGTGTGTAAATTTAATGAAGGATGGACTAAAATAAATGGCCAAAAATGACTTGGAAAAAATTCTGGCTCCATTCATTTACATTCAAAGTAAAGTAGGTTTTTTCCTCCTTCTGTAAAGTTACCATTTTTGTAGATACGAGGTTTTGTCCCGACAGCAGCGATATACAGAAACATATATTGGTTAAAAAAGAAAAAGTTATGGGATGATGAAGTACATAAACCATGTACTCGAGTTAAAGTAGAGACACCCAAGGTAAAATACTCCAGTAAAAGTAGAAGTTCCTCCCTTTAGACCTCCACTTGAGTAAAAGTACTAAAGTATTTACCTTCAAATGTACTTAAGTATAAAGTAAAAGTACTAAAAGAGTAATTCTGGCTCTGATGTCCTGTTATCATTTTTATAACCAGACTGGTTTCATGAACTCATTTCAGGTGAAAGTCCTCCAGCGTCTCTCTTGGTAAACCAGTCTTTTAATAGAACGTCATTAATTAGTGACGCTGACGTCTATTAAAATGATCAGAAGCACAAAACACTGAAGGTAAACAGTTTCCATCAGGGAGAACCGAGTGGCTCTGAAATCACTTTTTACACACAAGCAAAGTTTCAGTTTCAGATTTATTTACAACTTAGTTCCAAGTTTAAGTTGAATAAAACTGGCTTTAAACTCAGGATCACAGATGAGCTCCTTTACTATGTTGATCTGTAGGCGTCTGTTCATAAACATAAACCAGCCCAAACTCATTTACTATAAAATGAAATGATGTTTGTAGAAATTCAGAAAAAAGCCGCGTAAGTCTCGACTGCATATGTGGACATATTTCTATATTGAGCTCTATTTACACAAAGTTAGGTTAGTTCATCATTTATGTTGAACAGACTCTCCCAAAGTTAGTGGAGTGAAAGTAAAGATACAGTTACATGAAAAAACTACTTAAGTACAGTAATTAATTACATTTACTTAGTTACTGTCCACCACTGTGGGAGACCGGTAGTTCTGAGGCTCGTCATCATGGTCCCTGAGACAGTTTGTACTGTTGCTCTATCCCAGCACACAGGAGCAGGGCAAAATTGTGGACTGTCTGGGGGGTCCTGGGCAACACGCTGATGTCAGATGTTGTATTGAAAAGGTATGTTCCAGAGGAAAAACCGAGGCTAGAGGAGACACAGGAAATTGGGTGTGGAGTTAACCATACTACTGGAAAACAACATCACGTTCAGGAACTATAGACTTCTCAGTTTCCCCAAATACCATCACAAACAGAAACCACCAGCAGCACTTAGATGGTGACTCCTCAAAGACAAAACCAGGAACTCCCTGTGGACGGAACGTGACGCTTTCCTGTTGTTGTTTTCTTGCACGCACTTGGTTCTTCAAATGAATACAACAGAAAAGCCTCTGTGTGGAGCGTTTTCAGAAGAACCCCCAGTGGAAGTAAATAGTTACAGTGTAGCATATAATCCCTTTTCTTTCAACACATCGGTTTAGTTAGTCTGGCATCTGCATCTGTGTATCTATCGTAATCTCTTTGCTCGTTTCCGTCATTTCTTCATTACGTTTTACTTCATTTTGAACTTATTTTTCTTTATTTTCATTGCTGGTCAGCTACTCAGTGTAGCACCAGAGTTTACCTGATGAATCAATCAATCATGGCTCTTTTTCAAGCCTTTATTGATGAATGAAGCTGAAGCTTTACTGCTCACTTTTACTAGGTAGTAAATACTAACTCAGTTTGGGCAGCGTCTCCAAGCACTGTCCAGTGATTAATTCATACCGGTCAACCTAATAGAAACGGAGGTGAATCGTGAGACAGTGAGACACCACTTCCCCACCCTTTCCCCTTACTTATTTCAGCAGCCTCATCATTTTCTTTTTATCTATATTATCAATGTCCAAAAAAAAGCATCTCCTTTTTTAATCGTTTGAGCACATCAGCTGCCCTTTTATATCAAAAATTGCTTAGAATAAAGTCTTTTTTACATTTACAGCATTTGGCTGAAGCTCTTATCCAGAGCGACTTACGATTTGATCAATTTACACTGGTAGGCGAAGGTGGTGTTAGGAGTCTTGCCCAAGGACTCTTATTGGTGTAGTGTAGGGTGCTTATCCAGTTGGGGGATTGAACCCCAGTCTACAGTGTAGAAGGCAGAGGTGTTACCCACAAAACTATCCCAACCATTTTTTTACATTAACTTCCGTTGAAAGTAAATTAAAAAAAATGATTACTTTTTGTTATCTTTCAAAAAATATTTTAAATTGTGAAAACATTAGTTTACTTTTTAACATTTCTGTCTACCTTGTATAAGTTTATATTATAACAGTTGTTAATATGACAACGTTTGAATGGTAATGTAAGTATCTCATTGCCCCAAATGAATTCAGTAATAAAATCCAGTCTGTTGTAGCTAGTGCTACATTCTATGCTGTTGTGTTTGGGAGCAGCGGCATTAACAAAAGTGCTCTGAACAAGATAAACAAACTCATTAGGAAGGCTGCCTCTGTTGTAGGAGTCAAGCTGGACTCTGGTGTTTGTGGCAGAACAGAGGACGCTCAACAAGCTGTGAGCCATAACGACAGCACCTCACACCCTCTGCGTGCTACACTGGATAAACGGAGAAGCTCATTCAGTGGCCGAGTGTTACAGCAGCTCTGTGTTAAAGAGCCGTGTGAAGTCTTTCTTACCCACTGATATACGGCTGTACAGCGAGTCTCCTCACTGCAGAGACGGTACTGATCTCCTGCTGTCTGAACTGTGCTGAACACATCACTGTGTCTCCTCTCTGATTAATACACACTGTGCAGTATATCACATCATAACTACTGCTGTAATGACACTTTCACTGTGCACTTTATACTGTAATACTGATGCAACTCTGAGTTAGTCATGTCTATAATGTGGGCTTTTAGTTTACTGAGTTTACCACTCAGTGCCTGCTGTCATGTAAATACTAAAAATCTGTCTTATATTCCCTGTAATTATGCAAATAGATATACTTTCATTTCTCCTGTACTTTAACTCATATCTAGATTTATTTCTATTTTTTATTTTCTGCGTAGTATAAGTGAAATTATGTGCTGGTACTGAAACACTGCAATATGCCTTCCATCCATCCATCCATCCATCCATCCATCCATGAGAGGCACGCTAACATTAGGCTATGTTCACATTGCAGTAAAAAGTGTCTCAAATCAGATTTTTTTCTTTTATATATAAAAAGATTAGATCTGTTACATAGATTTAGTTTTATGTGATTTTCATATGTGGTACAAAATATGAGATTCAGTGCATATCAATGTGAACTGTCAAATCAGAGACGTTCATGTGAATCCACATGAATCTTCGTCATACTTTTGCTGTGACTGATCTGTTTAATCACATTTACATGTACAAAAGTATGTGGACACCCCACCTAATTCTGGTGTTCAGGTGTTTTAGCCACACTCTAGCTAACAGGTATACAAAATCAAGCACTGGTGGCTCCAAAATGCACATCGTTATATTCTTGAAAACTTTCATATTTCATGAGCTCCATTCAGAAGCTGGGTGTCGTATGAGGCTGTAGATCTTCTCTCCAGTCTAATAGACGGTGATGTCATTTTAAACCCTTATAATAAAAGAAACTGAACTCAGTTTGTTTTTTTACTGAAAGTCGACCCGTTTTTCCCCAAATCTGGGCTATAAAATATAAACAGGCGGCGTCTCTTCAGGGATCTGCTCTGGAAACATCACTTTTAGAAAATAATGCACAGAGCGTCTTAAATGTTTTGGAAGCAGCTGTAAATTGTAAGAATATAACGATATATGATATCATAAAACACGTTATGTTCATTTGATGGGAACTTTTACAAAGAGCTCCAAACTCCCTCGGGAATTAACATTAGTAAGGAATTGTGCGCTGGGAGCTTCATGAAATGGGTTTCCATGACTGAGCAGTTGTAAAGAAGTGTAACATCATTATGAGCAATGCCAAACGTCGGCTGAAGTGGAGCAGTGGACTGTGGAGCAGTGGAAATGTGTTCTCTGGAGTGATGAATCACACTTCACTATCTGGCAGTTTGATGAACAAATCTGGGTTTGGCAGACACCAGGAGAATGCTACCTGCAGGACTGCATAGTTTGGTGGAGGGATAATGGGCTGGGGCTATGGGAATAAGATTTATAAGCTTGTTGGACATGGTGTACCAAACAAATTGACATTTCATAATCTAATACCACAGCCAATTCTCTCTCAAATGATCTTAAATTTTAATAAAATGTGTAAAAACTAACCAAGATTAATGTTTTCTGTGTGTTAAAATATGCTTGAACAGAGTCAAACAAAAGTGTGAAGCTGCCTTTTCAAGATAATTTCATAAAAATGTACCAACTAGAAAGCAAATTTGGACATTTGGAACATTTGTGAAGCTGTGAAATCGGTTATGAAACCTACATCCATCTGAAACAACTGATCCTAAAGTACGATCCATGTGCAAGTTTTAAGTGGTTTATTAAAACAGGAAAATCCAAGGGGCAAAATTGAGGACAGAAAAAGAGGTAAAAAAAACAAAAAAGCAGTCAGATCAGTCAGATAAACCAGGCAAAAGTATCCAAAGAGGCAAGAGCAAAAAAGCCAAAAGCCAAAAACTCCAAAGAGCAGGCAAAAGTCAAAAACACCAACAAAGACAGGTGAATAAACAAGGCTTGGTAATGTGGACACAGGGGAACTGGCAGTACTTTGTAAAGTGTGAGTGCAACTGAAAGGTTTGTATAACAGAGCAGATTAGGGTGGAAATGAGGATCAGGTGCCAGTCAATAAGGTTGTCATGGTGACAGTTTTAAAACTCAGGAGAGGTAGACCTCTGGTGGCCAGTAGGGGGATTGCTGACACCGTCTGAATTTCTTGTTTGAATTTTAATAAATAAATCTTGTATTGTTCAACATGAAGCTTTTTAAATTCCGTTTGCCTACAACATGTAGTTACTCAGATATCACCCTGTATATGGGTGTGGCAGCAGGTGTCTGCAAACTTTTGGCCATATAGTGCACTGGTTTCTTCTATTAATGTAGATTTCTCTCCTGGCTATACTTTATTTAAACTCATGTCTAAATAAAACACATGTCTGCGCTTGACGTCTTTCATTTAGGAGGAGTGAGACAGTCGCAGGTGATGTAAGCACGGTGCCTGCCAATGACAGAAATCAAACCAGCAGTCAATCAAACTCAACCACAGGCAGATGTAAAGAAACCAAACCTTCTTTCTCTGTTTGAACAGCTTCCACAATTAAACCAAGTACAGAAATTTGCTGCATTTCTGGTCTAACTAGGCTAAAGAATAAACCAAGGGTCATTGGCAGGCATTGTGCTTACATCACCTGCGACTGTCTCACTCCTGCTAAATGAAAGACGTCAAGCGCAGACATGTGTTTTTATTTAGACATGAGTTTAAATAAAGTATAGCCAGGAGAGAAATCTAAATTAATAGAAGAAACCAGTGCACTATATGGCCAAACGTTTGCAGACACCTGCCGCCACACCCATATACAGGGTGATATGAGTAACTACATGTTGTAGGCAAACGGAATTTTAAAAGCTTCATGTTGAACAATACAAGATTTATTTATTAAAATTCAAACAAGAAATTCAGACGGTGTCAGCAATCCCCCTACTGGCCACCAGAGGTCTACCTCTCCTGAGTTTTAACACTGTCACCATGACAACACTATGGACCAGCACCTGATCCTCATTTCCACCCTAATCTGCTCTGCTATACAAACCTTTCAGTTGCACTCACACTTTACGAAGTACTGCCAGTTCCCCTGTGTCCACATTACCAAGCCTTGTTTATTCACCTGTCTTTGTTGGTGTTTTTGGCTTTTGGCTTTTTTGCTCTTGCCTCTTTGGATACTTTTGCCTGGTTTATCTGACTGCTTTTTTGGTTTTTGACCTCTTTTTCTGTCCTCAACTTTGCCCTTTGGATTTTCCTGTTTTAATAAACCACTTAAAACTTGCACATGGATCGTACTTTAGGATCAGTTGTTTCAGATGGATGTAGGTTTCATAACCGATTTCACAGCTTCACAAATGTACCTGCAAATCCTCCGATACTGGTGGTCATCCAGATCCCTCTGCCCTGCACAGACAGCCTGCCTCTTTGAATTTTTGTGACATTTCCAAATTTGCTTTCCAGTTGGTACATCTTACTGAAACGTCTCATAACGGCGCTTACTAAAAACGTCTCGTAACGGCGTTTACCGAAATATCTCGTAACGGCGCTTACTAAAAACGTCTCGTAACGGCGCTTACTTAAAACGTCTCATAACAGCGTTTACCGAAATATCTCGTAAAGGTGCTTACTAAAAACGTCTTGTAACGGCGCTTACTGAAACGTCTCGTAACAGCACTTAATGAATAAGAACATATCTCTGCACATTTTTTGAGCAGTCACTTGAATTTTACACATTGTGAAAAACATAAATGTAAGTGATTTTTAGAATTATCATTGCTTTATCAAAGACTGATAGTTACTTCATTTCCAAGCACAGAAACCCCTGTTGTGCGGCCGACTGTCACCCCAGTGCCCAGAAACTTTAATTCTCCTTTTGTGAGGCTGAGTTTGACACCAGTGTCAACTGCCAGCCCATATTTCACTCCAAATGGGCCAGCAGCTGCTGCTACACTCGCAACCTCCGCTCGAGCCATGGCACCAGCTCCAAGCCAAGAAACTTCAGCTTCCGCTGCAACATTTGGGCCTCTGGCTTTCACTCCAATTGGGCCAATGGATGCTGATACACTTCCAACTTCAGCTTGAGCCACAGCAATAGCCCTCAACAGCGGCAGATGCATTTGGTCGATTGGCTTCAGCTTCAAAGATGCTCCACTCTACTCCAGCGCATCCTACTCCAGCCTCTGCCACAGCTCCAGCTTTTGGGATGCGTTGTCCAGGTTTGTTACTGAAGGTGTATCACATGCAGCACACGAAGATCATGCACACTGGACCACTGCTACTACTTCCAACCTCCGTTTGGCTAAACGGATCATCGCTCCATTCTGCTCCTGCCCACCTATAGGCAGAAGCTGAAAAGGACACCGCCCACCATCAGGGAGGTCCTCCATTGGTCGGACCAGTTGGATTCAGCGCTTCACGACTGTTTTGATGACGCAGACTGGGAGATGTTCTGCGAGGCGTCAAACAATAACATTGACAAATGTGACCAGGTTTATTAGGAAGAGTATAGAGGATGTTGTGCCCACAAGAACAGTTCGTGTTTACCCCAATCAGAAGCCACAGCTGAACTGTGAGGTCTTTGCTGCTCTGAACGTGCATACCGCTGCTTTTAAATCAGGAAACACGGATGAGTTTGAAAAAGCCAGCTCTGCTCTCCGTAAGACCATAAGAGCAGCCAAATGCGAGTACAGGGCTGAAGTGGAGTCACAGCTCAACACCACCAACACGAGGAGCCTGGAGGGCCTCTTCAATCAGTTGGCCGGAGAGTTTACAGACATTTTTAACCCCTCTCTCTCTCTCTCTCTCTCTCTCTCTCTCTCTCTCTCTCAGTTGTTCCCGCATGGTTCAAACTGGCCACTATTGTGCCAGGTCCAAAGTAAGCCAGGGTTGTTACTCTAAATGACTGGTGCCTGGTTGCTCTGACCTCCATCATAAGCAAGTGCTTTGAGAAGCTGGTCAGAGACTTTATCTGCTCCTCACTACTTGCCACTCTGGACCCACTGCAGTTTGCCTACAGACAGAACAGATCCACTGATGATGCAATAGCCCTGACTCTACAGACTGCCCTCTCCCATCTGGACAGAAAGCGCACGTGTGTGAGAACGCTGGACTACAGCTCAGCATTCAACACCATCGTGCCCTCAAGGCTCGACATTAAGCTTCGGGATCTGGGTCTGAACAGTTCTCTGTGCAGCTGGATCCTAAACTTCCTGATGGGCCAATGCCAGGTGGTAAAGATGGGCAGCTTCACCTCCTCCTCACTGACCCTTAAGACCGGAGCTCCTCAGGTCTGTGTGCTCAGCCCTCTCTTGTACTCCCTTTATACCCATGACTGCTCAGCCAGACGCAGCTCCAACGTCATTAACAAATGTACAGACAACACAATTGTTGGCCTGATCTCAAATGACAATGAGGAGGCCTACAGAGAGGAGGTGCCACTCTGGTGCCAGGAGAACAACCTGTCTCTCAATGTCAACAACACCAAGGAACTCATAGTGGACTTCAGGAAGCAAGAGAGAGCGTACACCCCCATCACCATCAATGGAGCCACGGTAGAGAGGGTCAGCAGCTTCAAGTTCTTCGGTGTTCACATCTCAGAAGAACTGACATGGAGTGAACACACCACATGGGTGGTAAAGAAGGCACAATAGCACCTCTTCCACCTCAGGTGGCTAAAAGGAGCATGAACCCCCACATCCTCAGAACATTCTACACATGTATTGTGGAGAGCATTCTAACAGGCACCATCACCACCTGGTATGGAAACTGTACTGCCATCGAGCGGAAAGCTCTGCAGAGGGTGGTGCGGACAGCCCAGCACATCACCGATGTCTAGCTCCCAAACCCTTTGGACTTATACACCAGCCGCTGCCTGAGGAAGACCAGGAAGAGACCCAAGCCATTGTCTGTTCTCACAGCTGCCGAGCGGGATACAGAAGCATGAAGTCCAGAACCAGCCGGTTCCGAGATAGATTCTTCCCCCGGGTCTTCAGGCTGCTGAACACCAGTAGTGCTGGTGTATTGGTCTGTAGGCCTGTCACTACACCTCTTGAGTCATCCATGATTGACTCCATGGACAATCACCACCTCATCCACACCAACAGACTCACTCTGATCTTATCAAATCTGTACTTACACACATAGATTGACATCTTGTACATCCATATCCTGTACAATCTGGAAGATTCTATGTTGATGTTCGATGTTGCCTGGGCTGGCAGCTCTCTGTGGGTTTATTCTCTTTATTCACTGATGTCACAGTGAGTGATGTGTCCTGTGTGGCCATAATGTCTCTCAGTCAGCCAGGGTTGAGGGCCTTGAAGCGAGCATAGAACTCATTCAGTTCATCAGGTAGTGTAGTGTGGCTGGTTGTGACCACCCTGCTCATCTGTTGGTAATTGGTGATGTGCTGCAGTCCTTGCCACATGTGCCAGGAGTCTGCAGTGGTGTAGTAGCCCTCCAACTTCAGCCTGTACTGTCTCTTGGCCTCTCTGATAGATCTATGCATGTCATATCTGGAACTTTTATATCTTCAGCATCACCTGAAAGAAATGCAGCATGGCAATTATGTAGCATGGACCAAACTTTACTGTTTATCCAGGGTTTCTGGTTGGGGTATTTTCTGCAGTGCTTTGCAGAAACAATGCTTTTAATGCAGCTGCTGATGTAGCCCGTTACCCCAGAAGCATAGTCATCTAGATTAACAGTACAGTCCTCTCTCACAGCAGCATTTCTGAAGACATCCCAGTCTGTACTGTCAAAGCAGTCCTGAAGCACTGAGTCAGTTTCTTCATTCCGCACTTTGATAATGTTACTCACTGATAGTGCTTGCTTGAGGAATTGTCTATATGCTGGGTAGAGGAACATGGAGATATGGTCGGACTATCCGAAGTGCGGCCGAGGCACAGCCCTGTAGGCCCCCGTCATGTTGCTGTAGACTTGGACGAGTATGTTGCTGTCCCTCGTCGGAAAGCTCATTTGCTGATGGTACTTGAGAAGGACACTCCTCAGGTTGCAGTGGTTGAAGTCACCGGCAACAATGAACACATTCCTGTAATGTGACATGTTAACAAAGGTAGAACATTTTGCCTGGATATTGTTGAGATAACACCAGGGCTGGACTGGGACAAAAAATCGCCCAGGCCCCTCATAATTAGCAGAGCACAACCGACTTGTAATTTATGTATGTGGGGTTACAGAGAAGTGCGACATGGAAAAAAACAAAATGAATTTAAAAATTATTGGTTGAAGTCATTGGATTCAGTCTTAGCATTATTATATAACAATCAGAAATAATATTTTTACCATGTCAATATCCAAAACACTGAATACCAAATATCTCTTTATCATGGCAACTTAAAAAAGTAAGTAACAGAAATGAAAAATAACTACAACTAAATACATTTTCACACTTATATTGCTTTCTTTGTGAAAACGAACAGTCAACAAAACCTGAGAGACAAAGGCTTCCTAACCAAAAAAAAGAGGGAGGATGTGGTGGCTACAGCAGGGAACACGTCTGTGATTTTTACGCATTTTGCAGCATCTACAGTGAGACTCTTCCATTTCTTTGCACGCAAGTTCTGCGTTCCCCCTTTCTGCCGCTTCTGTTTCTCCATGCTGCCTCTCCTAACATACGCGCTCAACACTGAACGTAGCAGGGGTTACAGCGGACCACGCAGAGAGAGTGTGGGGCCACTTTCGTCCTATATCCCCCTCTAAATTGTGGGCCGGTCTCTTAAAAAAAAAAAAAAAAAAAGGGAAGAAAAACAAATCCAACAGCATCGGCCCCTGAGGACTGTCGGCCCACCGAGACAATGGCCGGTACGCCAGATTACCAGTCCAGCCCTGGATAACACAATATAGAATGTGATTTTAAAAACATTTGCACAGTCGTACATGAGAACAATGGAAGAAATGTTCTAAACGAGTGTTCTAAAAAAGTGAGTTCAGGGTTCGATCGAGGTGGGATAGTGGGTGCCAGACAGATGGGAAATTCCATTTCCAAAGTTGTGCAGGCATTTAACATTCCTCAATCCACAGTGTTGTCTGTACTGTGAATACATCACAGAAGGCATTACCACCCACAGTGGACCAGCGCAGTGGCCACCCACGGGTGCTTAGTGAGTGTGACCGGCAACATCTGACTAGAATTTTCCATGCGAACAAAAAAGCAACTCAGAAATCACATCCACATTCAATGTAGGAGGCCCTACACACATATCCTGTGGGTCAGTGCCACTGTAAAAAATGAGGCATTAAAATTACTTTAAAAAATTAAGGCAATAGTTTGCATGGATCTTTCTGAGTTGAATTAACTTTCTGTTCTATTAAGTAAATGCAACATATCCAAGGCACTTAAAATATACTTAAATAAATTATCACAGTATAACTAAAATTACTATTTTGACTCAACTTAACCCCCCCCCCAAATCAACACAAAATATTTAAGTTAAATCTACTCACGTTTTCTAATAAACTCAACTAAATAAAATCAAAATGAATGACTACAAATTCAAGTTGTCCTAACTGATTTTTTTAAGTTCTACCAACATAGAAAGATCCATGCAAACTCTTGCCTTAATTTTGTTGCCTTTTTATTTCTTAAAATATAAGCCCACTTAACAACCACTCAAATAAATCAATTTCCATACATCAAATATATCTGCATTTATTAAAAGTGCAAACAATAAACATGCAGCAAAAGGACTTGCATATGCAGTCCTTAATTCTGTTTACATGAAACATAAAATGTATTGCTTTCAAAAATAATAATATACAAATGTTGGTCACCTGAAAGTCACCATCATTGACTGTGCTGTGCATAACTGCTTTCTTTTTTTGTTCCCTCACATTTACTGAATGCAAATCATTGCTGTTCAATGAAAAACATGCATCTCCAAAATAATGACTTTACAGGAGAAGACAAAAATCTTCTTAACTTTGAATGGAAGTTAATCCAAGTCATTTGAAAGCAAGGTGGGAGGGGGGTGCTGGAACCTATCCCAGCAGTCATCGGGCAGAAGGCAGGATACACCCTGGTCAGGTCGCCAGTCTCCAAATTGCACATTAAAAATTAAATATGTGCGTTTATAACAGCGTCCACACATCGAGTCAGCTCGCTAGCATTTAGCTACTTAGCCAGCTAGCAAAAACGCCTCAGCAGACTAAATATCCAGCCCCCCCACGTCGAGTTAGCGTTTAGCATTTAGCTACTTAGCTCGCTAGCAAAAACGCCTCAGCAGACTAAATATCCCCCCCCCCCACCACGAATTAGCTCGCTAGCATTTAGCTATTTAGCCAGCTAGCAAAAACGCCTCAGCAGACTAAATATCCAGCCCCCCCCACGTCGAGTTAGCGTTTAGCATTTAGCTACTTAGCTCGCTAGCAAAAACGCCTCAGCAGACTAAATATCCACCCCCCCCCACATCGAGTTAGCTCGCTAGCATTTAGCTATTTAGCCAGCTAGCAAAAACGCCTCAGCAGACTGAAAATCCACCCCACCTATCGAGTTAGCGTTTAGCATATAGCTACCTAGCTTGGAAACAAGACTTACCGAAATACTTCTATCCAGAGAAAAGCATATTCATATATATCGATATAGGTTAACTCCTCCTATGCATATGAGCACCAAAAAGCATGACATTTAAGGAGCTTATCAACCTTGCAATATGAGCAGAAGGGCTTCAACAGAAAGTCAAACGAGAGGAAAAATAACCTCACAATTTAGAAAGCAAATCAGTAAGCCAGCTATGGCTTTAATGCCAACATAAATCTGCAAATACACTCTTACAAAGTTATTTTACATGTAGAAATTAGGTTATGATATGCTACTATTTGAGGTGATAAGAAACTTACCGTATATCAAACGTTTATGATGTCGCCCGTTTCGCAGCTTGCCTTGATTTAAACTGAACGAAAGTAAGTTGCGCCGACCTAGTTCACCAATGTTGCTCTGACGTCTATAAAAATTACGTAGATTTTGATGAGCTTGTTGAGTTCAATTTATACTGCAAACTATAGGTTCATTAAGCATAAAAATATTTAGAAACAGCATAAACATGTTTATTTTGTGTGAATTTTAATGAAATTTTAAGTATAATTTGCTCTGAGTCAGAATCAGTTTTTCTTTAGCTTAGATGGGAGTAGAAGATCCACCTCTGTTAATGCCACAGTGCCTCGCCTGGGCTCATGAGGTTGCTAATAGACCAGAACTTTGACTTCTTGAGATGTTCACATATGCAGCACACATGCTGCATACCTGACATATAACATGTAGCCAGCTAAGAGTTTATAGGCACTGTATTTTGTCTTTGTTTATGTGACTTATGTGGTACAAATCACTGCAAGGGCACAGAAACACTTCCAAAAACACAGTGAACACAGTTCAGTGCTGCATACAAAAATGCAAGTTAAAATTCTAAAATGCAAAGAAGAAACCATATATAAACAGGATACAGAAACACTGCCACCTTCTATGGGCCTGAGTTCAATTAAGATGGACGGCAATGAATTGGAAAAGTGTCCTGTGGTCCAACAAGTCCAAATTTGAAATTCTTTTTGGAAATCATGGACGCTGTGTCCTCTGAGCTATAGAGCAAGCAAGAAAGAAAAACATTTCACTGTTGCTGAAAGAAGAAGTGATGCAGCATGGTGATAAACATGCCAACATGTTCCAACATTTATTGAAATGTGCTGCAAATTCAAAATGAGCATATATTCTTCAAAATGAATACAGCTGATCAGGTTCAGCGTTTGATATGTTGTCTTTGTACTTTTTCAATAAACATGTGGTTAAAATAATTTGCACATCAATGCATTCTATTCATATTTACACTTTTGCACAGTATGCCAACTTTTCCTTGGAAACATGGTTGTATAAAGAGTTTTATCCATTTGTCTAAAATATGGCCTGTGCAAACATGATGGTATATTGTTTTATTATATCCAACAATTTCAACCATAAATCTTAAGATGGAAATAGATAGGAATAAAATTGCGTTCTAAAATACTAGAAAATGTCATATTTAAGTGTGATCTTTGAAGAGGGTGTGTTAACTTACACTATATTTCCAAAAGTATTCACTCACCCATATAAACCCAAGCCCCTAGGCCTGCAGACTGCTTCTACAGACATTAGTGAAAGAATGGATCGCTCTCAGGAGTTCAGTGAATTCCAGTGTGGTACCGTCATTGGATGCCAAGTCCAGTCATGAAATTTCCTCACTACTAAATTATCTTCAATCAACTGTCAGTGGTATTATCACAAATGTGCTTCTGGAAGAATGGTCAAAAATTCCCACGCTCCTAACCCTTGTGGAAAGCCTTCCCAGAAGAGTTGAAGCTGTTATAGCTGCAAAGGGTGAGCTGACATCATATTAAACCCTATGGGTTAAGAATGCGATCTCACTCAAGTTCATATGCTTGTGAAGGCAGACGAGCGAATATTTTTGGCAATTTTATGCCCAAAACATTTACATACAACTAGGGCTGGGCAATAAAACGACATGATAATTATCTTAATATAAGTCTCTCGATAGAACTATAAGAATGTTCAATATAACAGAGCATTCTCACACTTCCATGTTCTAGCAACAGCCATAGAGCTTTTTTACTGCAAGGAAGGCGACACTACTCTGTCTTCCCCCATGAGAGGGCACAATTCTGAGTTTTTGGACATGACTGGAGGGAAGACGACGAGTAAAATATGTCACCAAATACACTTTAGCAATGTCTGAAATGAGGAGTTATACATTCCCTGTTTGAGTGGAGCGATCGTCAATCTGCTCTCCTGTGACCGAATGTGAATGACGAGTGGTGTAGCTGTACTCCTCACAACTACAGCACTGTTACAGCGCTCAGTCATATTTAAGTATTAGTGTTTTCCCGAGCAATGAAAATGAAAGAAAGAAGTGGGTCCATGTCAGTTACAGCCCTGATTTAAACAAAAGTAAATGGAGGAAGCTGTGAGGTATTGGAGAGCGGGAGAGCGCTATCTTTCCAGGCTAGCTGTTTTTAGCAGCTGGCTAACTTGAAGCAGTGCTTTGTCACTCGCAGCACACTGTAGATTGTCACTGTAGATGAAACAAGACAAAAAAAAGTGCTGATTTCAGTTTAAATGCAGCTAAATAGAGGATTCTGTCTGGTGTGAGAGAATCACACTGCAGTTAATACGTCTACACAGCGAGCGTCAGATATATTGCGGTTCACCCCTCAAACTACTATGATAGCATAGAGAAATCCAGTCATCTGCTAGCTGGTGTTTGTTAGGCGTGACGGCAGTAAGGCGGTGTGATCAATGACTAACCTACCAAGCCACCCATAACCAGATAGCCCAGCACTCGTCACCAGACAGCTAAAAATAATCAGTTTTCTTCCTTAAATTATGATTATTACAAAAACTTCGGCTGTACTTTTCCAGCTGGTAAAAACAGCCAACCAGTGTCACAGATTTGTGAAAAGTTCCACTGTTTGGTGAGTGTTTGTCAAGTTCTGACCATAAAGGTTAGTTTACAATGGCAACTGACCACTCAGAGGCAAAACTCAGCCTTCAAACCTGCAAGAAATTATTTTGACATTAATCGCGATATGTACTGTGGACGAAACCAGTCCTGCGTGTTCGTTGATGCAAAATAAATGAGACGAGTAGATCAGACTGAAGTGAAACAAACGGTTTTATTACAGAATTCTGGAGAGGTTACAAACAGAGAACATGCATCATGTATCTCCCAAGTAAGCTCTGACCCCTTCTCATCTGACTCCCTTTTTATAGTCGCATGACCGCTCCTTCCTTACCCCAGCCTCCAATGTGTGCGTTAGGCCATCTCACTAATCCACATCATAAAAGTTTAAGGATGCGCTCGAGACGTGAGTGCGTCTGCAAGGTCAGCTTAAGGTATTCCCTGTGTTTACCAACTCCCCCCGTTTTCCAGACAATGGCTCTGCTTATCTGACCAGATGAACCACATGTGTGGTGTGCTAATCCCAGGGTCTACTACTATTAGCTTCGAGGTATTTCCTGTTATCTGACATCCTTGTGTATTCCAACATTAGTCAGCACACAGCCTTATGTGCTGACTCTTAGCTCTTAGAATTGTACAATATAACCATTAAGCTTTCAATGCTAAACATAATACATCTTAAAAAGTAATATGAACAATACTAAGGCTAATAATTCCACAGTACTATATGAATTGTGTTTATTGTGAAACGATTTTTGGCCGTATCGCCCAGCTCTACATAGAACTGGAAACATCTCATAGTAGTAGAACAGATCAAATGAAATGCTGGATAAGAAATCTCATGATTATCTCCTGTTATGAAATTTGCAACCTTTTACTATAGAATATATTTCTTACTCCTAGGAATATGTACCTTTTGTGAATGATCTACTCTACTGTGTTATATGTTATTATATTCTGTATTGTGTGTGTATCATCCGTGTGTTTGCTGTGGAAACTGTACCCTGGACATTCTGAACATTGTGGTCATTTCATTCTTTCTGGTACTGAATTTCTAAAGTAAACTAAAGTATCTATCAATATAAAGGATCAGTCCAGTTTGTTGATTAAATATCAAGTCTCTGTTTTTTATGTGTGTTTTTGTGTGAACATGTTGACTTTTTAAGATGATG
Organism: Pygocentrus nattereri; assembly: GCF_015220715.1. Lineage (NCBI taxonomy): Eukaryota > Metazoa > Chordata > Actinopteri > Characiformes > Serrasalmidae > Pygocentrus > Pygocentrus nattereri. The sequence continues at coordinate 37,177,684 of NC_051223.1, forward strand.
AAAAATAACATCTATTGTTTTTAATGTGTTAAACTAAAACCGTTGAAGTCTTTTTTAGTATTATTTGAGCCTGTCACATCACAGAATGGAATCATATCACAGAAATTAATACTTTTTGTATTGTATGGTGTTTTTTCATGCAGTTTTAAATGTTTATCTTAGTCATGTTGTACACATAACAACTGAACAATAAATATAGAGTCGAAGGATTTAATGGGAAGCATCATTACATACAAAGTCACGATTCAGTTAAATTTCACATGCTGTATTTGCATTAGATATGGATAGATTTTGTTCAGTAACAGGCCACTATTATATATAGAATATATAATATAGGATATAGAACATTTGCTACATGTTGTAAATGCAATTCCTACAATAAATGTAATTTTACCAAAGTTTTATCTTCAGCTCATTTCCAAACAAAGAAACCCCCATTGTGCTGCCGAGTGTCAGCCCAGTGCCCAGAAACTTTGCTTCTATCTTAGTTGGGCCAAATTTGACACCTGTGTCAACTCCCAGCCCAACTTTCACTCCAACTGGTCCAGCAGATGCAGATGCACTTCCAACCTCAGCTCGAGCCATGGCACCAGCTTCAGCTAGATTAGCCTCAGCATTTGCAGAAGCATTTGGACCTCTGGCTTCAGCCTGAAAGATGCTCCAGCGTGCACCAGCTCGTCCTACTCCAGCCTCAGCCACAGCTCCAGCCTTTGGGATGCGTTTTCCAGGTTTATTTTCAAAACCTGCTTCTGCATATGTGTCTGTGTCAGCATACAGTTCATCAGCAAATGCTTCTGCTGGCCTGTCAAAGTTGTTTATCATATCAAGAAAGGACTGACCATCTGCAATGAATTGAGAACAGTTAGTAAACAGTCCAGGCAGTTGGAGGTGCAGCAGTCATTCATAAGGCTGATTCTGATTAACTGAAATATGTTAGTTCAAATTTACTGTCATTTAGTGGGGCAAAGCATCATTCTTTCATAGCAGAGGTGTGGACTCGAGTCATATGACTGGAGTCTGACTTGAGTCACGAATTTGATGGCTTGAGACTCAACTTGAAAAAATCAAAAAAAGACTTGTGAGTTGACTTTGCCAAACACCAATGACTCTGACTCTGACTTCGACTTGAGCATCATGACTCGGAAAGACTCGAGACTCAAAGACGTGGAGAGTCTGACTGCAGATTGTGAAGTGAATGGATTCATTTCCTGCTGTAAATCTGATACACAGCACCGTCGTCAGATGTCTGTTTCTGTGTTTTTTATTTTTTCCAAAGGACAAGTGAAGCGTTTTGAGTTCTAGATCAGCTTCATAAGCTAGAAACACACGAGACATCAATAGTATCAGCAAGGTCTCACTCAGTGCTTAAGCTTTTACTGGAGACACCGGCGAGGCAAACTGACTATTTACTTCAGGGTAGCAGAAGAAAAGAAACGTCTCTCTCCGTTTGACCAATTTTAACAGCGTCTGCAGGTAAAACAAGCATGTCATTTACCACGAGGCTGAAGTTGATGTTTTATTCACCACCATCATATCGAAATATATCCACCTTAAAATGTGCAGCTGTGAGGCACAGAAGCATAACTGCTGCGCCATTTAAGGTGCAATGGAAAATTCAAATAAGAAGCTGATGGCCAATGACAAGTAAGCACCATACTACTACCACAAATGAACAACTACCATAAATGAAGTTGTACCTTAAATTCTGTGCTACCTTAAATTCTGTGCCAACTTGATTTCAGTCCTACCTTAAAAGGAGTTACAACTTAAATCCAGTGCCACCAAAAATTTTGTCCTATGTTATCTGCAGTTCCACCTTTAATTCAGTGCCACCTTAACTAGTGGTTGTTTTTAGTTTGCTGAGCTAGTTTTAGTGCTATGTGCTCAAAGTTCCCAACTCTATTATATTCAAATACAAATTTTTGTTGTTAAGTTCAATTAGTACTTATTTTTGGAAGGGAAAAAATAACACACAGCTACACACTACTAACATGCTGTGATTATAAGGCTGTATTACTGTACTACTGTACATTTTGGTGTTCGGTGTTGAAAAGGCGTAAATATGCTGAATAATGCACTCTGACTTGTTTAGGACCTGAGACTTGTCTGTATTGATTCAGGACTCGACTTGAGACTTTCCTATTACGGACTTGAGACTTGACTCTGGACTTGCTTGCAACTTAACATAACTTGTTCCCACCTCTATTGTAGAGTGGCAAGCAGCAAAAATCAACCAAAATGAAAAGTCCAGTATAAAAGTCTGCATCGATTAACACCAGAGACTTACATACATCACTTTATACTGGCTGATTTTTAGATGTGTAAATCCACCCTGAACATCACGACAGAAAGCGAGGGAATGAGATAATGTTCCCTTAACACTAGAATTAGAACTGAAAACTGAGAAATGCAGATCTAGATTATTGACTAGAAGTTGTATTCTAGCTCTGTAGTGCTGGTTTTGTGAATGTACAGAGGAGGTTTCACTGTAGTGGGCTTACCTGAAAGACGCTTCTTGGACATGTTTCACAAGAAGTAGTAGACGGTGAGAGAAAAGGAGAGAGCGAGCCTGCAGAACAGAAGAGGGCAAGTGTTACTCTTTCACTCAGTGAATGAATTGAGTGAACTGTTTCCTCCAGTGATATACACTCAGTGCATCCTTATGATTGGTTGCTTTTGGTTGTTAAATTTAACCAGAAACACAAATTATAACACAGTCACTGCAGTCAGTGGCATCTTTCATGTCCCTGTACTGCATCACACTGACCAAGCTCAGCTTTTCTAATGTTCAGGACTGTAAAGGAGGTTTAAAAGGGAGGAAACTCAGCAGAGCAGCTGTGGTAATGTGAGACACTGCAAACTACTCACTACTCCCTTAAAAAGACCTTGTAGTCTAGTTTTTTAGTAATAATTAGCTATATTTATCATCATCAGCAGCAGTAAGTTAGGCATTGTTACTTTGTTGGGGTGGCCGATAGCCCAGTGGTAAGAGAGATGAGCCACTTCAAATACCAACACAGACTGGTTGAGCCCTTTTTTAGCATGAAAGTCTAAGTATTAGTGTACAAAAGTGAACAGGCTCCACTGCTGAGGCTGGTAACCCATTTTATATTAAGGCTGAAGTTAGAAATTAAGTCAGTTACAACACAATTATGAAGCTGCTTCATAACTGTGAACAGTTCTAGTGACAGGGAGATTGATAGTGCAGCACATTTGGTTTTTAATATGATAGGCATACTGTACTACAGTGCACGGTAAAGCTGCAGTCCCTTTAGCCATTTATTACAATGCAGATTATTACGTGAGATTAGAAACTTTACAACACAGTTTTCCTGTGTATATTTCATCATTTATCTGCGTAAAATATGATAAAACTGGAATGAATTGTGCTATGAGTGTATATAGGGTATAAAAAACAGACAAAAGTATTATATAACAGGCTTAAGCATAAAGCGCAATATCCATGGGTTCTTACCTGTATCTTCAGCTGGAGCTGCGGTTCTGAAAGGCTGACCACAAAGTGATCCGTATTTATAGGAAACATTTTTACTTTCGGTTTCCTTGAGGAGGACTTTTTCAGACAGGGAGATACATAATGCAGACCAGTCCACACACACACACACACACACACACACACACACACACACACAAACAAAAAGTACGTAAGCTGAACTATGCAGATATAATTTCCAAATACACCAATCACTAATGTCCCTCAATGTTATTATATCAGGTGATACGCTGCTCCTAACAGCAGTGCAGTCTACATATTCCAGCACTTCCACCCTGATACAAAACAATAACAATCAACCAACCAGAAATCCGCATTCACATAAACACAACCAGCACTGCAGCAGTACTCCGCTCACCACGCAATGTCCCTAGAGAAGATGCCAAAACTCTGCAGAACAGAAGAGGGCAAGTATTACTCTTTCACTCAGTGAATGAATTGAGTGAACTGTTCCCTCCAGTGATTCCCACTCAATGCATCCTTATGACCAGAAACACAGTCTATAACATCTTTCATGTCCCTGTACTGCATCACACTGACCAAGCTCAGCTTTTCTAATGTTCAGGACTGTAAAGGAGGTTTAAAAGGGAGTAAACTCAGCAGAGCAGCTGTGATAATGGAAGATACTGCAAAGTACTGCAGACTGTAGCCCTCCCCTCCCTTAAGAAGACCTTGTAGTCTATCCATCCATCCATCCATCCATCCATCATCTTCCGCTTCTCCGGGGTTCAGGTCGCGGGGGCAGCATCCTAAGCAATGAGGCCCAGACCTCCCTTTCCCCAGCCACTTCCACTAGCTCCCTGGGGGGGATTCCGAGGCGCTCCCAGGCCAGCAGGGCGATATAGTCACGCCAGCGTGTCCTGGGTCTTCCCCGGGGTCTCCTCCCGGGTGGACTTGCCTGTGACACCTCCCAAGGGAGGCGTCCAGGAGGCATCCTAACCAGATGCCCGAACCACCTCAACTGGCTCCTCTCAACGTGGAGAAGCAGCGGCTCTACTCCGAGGCCCTCCCAGATGACCTCGGATTTGGAGGTACTGATCCTCATCCTGGCCGCTTCACACTCGGCTGCAAACCGATCCAGCCTCCAATCCGATCCGGACACCCTCCATTCCCTGACTGCACCTAGACATTCTATCCATAAAAAATATGAATAGAATCAGTGACAAAGGGCAGCCCTGACGGAGTCCAACTCTCACTGGGAACTGGGAGTCTGACTTACTGCCGGCCATGCGAGCCAAACTCCTGCTTTCTTTGTACAGGGCCTGAATGGCTCGTAGCAATGAGCCATGTACTCCCGAAGCACCTCCGTACTCCCGACTCTGTACTCCCGAAGCACCTCCCACAGAATACCGCGGGGAACACAGTCGAATGCCTTCTCCAAATCCACAGAGCACATGTGGACTGGTTGGGCAAACTCCCATGGACCCTCCAGAATCCTGGAGAGGTTAAAGATTTGGTCCAGTGTTCCACGACCAGGGCGGAACCCGCACTGCTCATCCTGAATCCGAGGTTCGACTATAAGCCAGACTCTCTTCTCCAGTACCCCTGCATAGACCTTACCAGGGAGGCTGAGGAGTGTGATTCCCCTGTAGTTGGAACACACCCTCCGGCCTCACTAATGGACGAGCCTATTCCCGTGTCCCCAGACTCTGCCTCCTTACTGGAGAACATGTTGGTAGGATTGAGAAGGTCTTCAAAGTATTCCTTCCACCGCCCATTGACGTCTTCAGTCGAAGTCAGCAGCACACCATCTCCACTATATACAGTGCTAGCAGCACACTGCTTTCCCCTTCTGAGTCGCCTGACGGTTTGCCAGAATCTTTTCGGAGCCGCTTTTGTAGGCCTCACCGAACTCTTCCCACACCCGGGTTTTTGCCTTGGCAACGACTGAAGCCGCAGATCGCTTGGCCTGTCGATACCTGCCAGCTGCCTCTGGTGTCCCACAGGCCAACCATGCCTGGTAGGACTCCTTCTTCAGCTTGACGGCATCTCTCACCTGGGGTGTCCACCACCGGGTTCGAGGATTACCGCCCGACAGGCACCAACTACCTTGCGACCACAGCTACAGTCAGCCGCTTCAACAATGGAGGAACGAAATATGGCCCATTCTGAGTCAATGTCCCTCACCTCCCCCGATATCTCGTCAAAGTTCCGACGGAGGTGTGAGTTGAAGATCAATCTGACATGTTCTTCGGCCAGACGTTCCCAGCAAACCCTCACTACACGTTTGGGTTTGCCTGGTCTGACCGGCATCTTCCCCCACCACCTGATCCAACTCACCACCAGGTGGTGATCAGTTGACAGCTCAGCTCCTCTCTTTACCCGAGTGTCCAAAACACATGGCCGCAAGTCCAATGACACGACTACAAAGTCAATCATTGAACTGCGGCCTAGGGTGTCCTGGTGCCATGTGCACTTATGGACATCCTTGTGTTCAAACATGGTGTTCGTTATGGACAAACTGTGGTTTGCACAGAAGTCCAAAAACTGAACACCACCTGGGTTCAGATCAGAGAGGCCATTCCTCACAATCACACCCCTCCAGGTCTTACTGTCATTGCCCACGTGAGCATTGAAGTCCCCCAATACGACAATCAAGTCTCCAGGAGGAGCACTTTCAAGCACCCCTCCCAAGGACTCTAGGAAGGCTGGGTACTCTGAACTGCTGTTCGGTGCATAAGCACAGACAACAGTCAGGACCCGTTCCCCAACATGAAGGCATAGGGAAGCTACCCTCTCGTCCACCGAAGAAAACCCCAACATACAGGCGCCAGGCCGAGGGGCTATGAGAAAGCCTACACCCGCCCGCCGCCTCTCACCATGGGCAAAGAAAAGAATAAAGTCCAGCCCCTCTCAAGGAGATTGGACCCAGAGCCCAAGCTGTGTGTTGAGGTGAGCCCGACTATATCTAGCCGGTATCGCTCAACCTCGCGCACCAAGTCAGGCTCCTTCCCCGGCAGTGAGGTAACGTGCCACGTTCCAAAGCCTGTTTCAGCAACCGAGGATCAGAACGCAGAATCTTGTTTTCATAGGGGTGATTATGGATCACACTTTGTCTGGCCTGTCACCTAGGACCAGTTTGCCATGGGAGACCCTACCAGGAGCTTTTGCTCCAGACAACATAGCTCCTAGGATCATTCAAGCACACAAACCTCTCCACCATGATAAGGTGGTGATCCATGGAGAGGACCTTGTAGTCTAGTCTGTTAGAAATAACAAGCCATATTTATCATCTAACACAATAAGTTACATATTCTTCCTTTCTTGTGGTGGCCGATAGCCCAGTGGTAAGAGAGGTGACATTCACATAAACCCAGCAAACACTGCAGCAGCCTAGAGAAGATGATAAATCTCGGTACGATGTACAAAGATGAGGAAAACTTAAACCTGAACCCAGCACCGGAAATAGGATAAAAATTTTAGTGAGGTCTAGCTTGTAGAAATGTGACCTACATCTCAAAGTAAATACAATAACTGCTGTGAGCTTCTCATTTATTTATTTTTTTATTTTTATTTTTCACAAGATCTTTGCTCCTTTATACCAACCCATGAATTGGTTGCACCTTTTCCTTTCATTTGTTCCTTCCTCATCCCATTATTCCATAAACTGCTATTACTGTTCCATAAGCTCTCTCTCTGTCTCTCTCTCTCTCTCTCTGATTCCTGTTCCTGTCCTCACTGATTACTGTAAAAGCCCCCATTAATCATGCATTATAGAAGGCTGTCTGTACCAAACCTCTGCTAATGGGCAAGGCAGCTATTGAGGTACAGTTAATGTACACTTATACAGTTAATGAGACAAAATACAGCCTAACGTAGCTGCTGATTCCTTAATAATGTTGGCTACATGATGCTGTTCTTCAGGCATCAGAACTGCTGGACTATTTAAGGTGGAATGGGAAGATTAGATAGCTAGCTACCGAGACATTAGCATGCTGTTGGAGATTTTCATGCTTGTTATGAAGAAAAACGACCAAAATCCACTGAAACGGCATTGTACTAAGATAAAATAGTGGTTATTGTAATTTTTAATGGAGAAAATTCTCACATTTGTGGGTGTCTTTGGTCTCTTGCTCAGCCTTCTTGCTGGTCTTTCTTCTTTTCTCAAATCTCTCCATTTGGAGTGTCTCAAAAACCTCAGTTTGGAGGGTCATGCAGCCCAAACACTTTGCCCTACTGCTCCATCTCAACAAGAATCAGGACACCCTACCCCTAGACATGAATGTGCAAAACAGAGGGCTAAGGACTCAGTGGTAGGGGCAAGGGGTAAAATGGGATTGGGCCTAACATTCCCTTTGGCATATATCACAACATGGAGTCAATGTATTCATATTTTAAGAATTCTTACAGACTCTTCTTTGCACAATGCTTCTAGTTCTGTGATGTTGGGCCGTCTTCCATGCACAGCATGTTTACCTTCAGAATTTCACAGACGCTCGATGACATCAGGGACTGTGAGGGCCTTTCCAAAAGCTTCAGCTTTCATTTCCTGGCCAAGTTGTAAACAAAGTCATTCAGAGTGGTTTGATGTGAAATTGCAGATTTTCCATTAACGTACCGACTCAAAACTCTCACAGTGATGGTGATGGAACCAGACGTCTGAAGAGTTTAATGCCTCTAAAAGTTTCAAGTTTCAAGTTTATTCATCATTTGCATAACATGTCAGGACATTCATGCTTTGAAATGCTTGTGGTGAGGCTCAGATAATCACTCTACAGAAAGTAAACAAAAAAATACAAAAGAAAATGCTAAAACTGAAATATATGAAATATACACAAGATACACACAAACTATAGAGACAGAAGGGACCTATGTAAGATAAACCTGTCTGTGCATGTGCCTGATTTGATCTTATTCTATATGTCTGATACTGTGCACTGTGAGCTCCTGTAACCGAAACCAAATTCCTTGTATGTGTGAGCAGACCTGGCCAATAAAGCTTGATTCTGATTCTGAAAGCATCTCTGGTGTAATTTAGCAGCTATAGCTGCTTTTTTAAAACAGCAGTGCAATCACTGTTAATGTCAACCCTATTTTAGAGTAAACAGATTCAAAAGTTGGGTGAAAATGTTATAAACAAATAAAAACCTATTTAGTGGGTGGAATCTGTTCTCAGTGGGTTGATTTCAGTAAGTGGAATTCTTAGACACAAATACTAGAATTTTAGGACTGAGATTAATAAAAGTGCTTACTTGAAACAGCATAAAGGTTCATGATTTAAATCATTCCTGCAGGGCCGGATTTGATCTCATAATGAGAATACATGTCCGAGGGTTAACCTGCTGGACTGTGGGGAATCAAGAGTACGACAGGTTTGTTGTTCATTGGACAACATTGACAAGTGCACCATCGCCCTTTACTTTGAGCTCGGCCTTGACATGACGTTGGATTGGTTTAACCCTCTGGGATCTAATAGCAATTTCTTGATTTTTGCGGATCTTCTTGAATTCACCTTTAAAGGCTTTTGCACGTAACATGATCTTCATGTTTCATATCAAAATGCTCTGTTATCTTCATCACGGCTTTCCAAACCCGCTGCAGCAGCTTCAGCAGCTGTAAACTCTCTGATGCTGTTTCACACGAGTCTCCGATGTGGACTGAATTAAGAATGAAGGGTTTCCGGCGTGATGGCCAGTCCTTAGTGATTTCCTGAGTGTGCATTAGTCAGACAATCAATATTTACATGGGGCAAGGCCAATGAACGAATACAACAAACAAAGACCAGCGAACACAAGGGGCAAACACCGGGCTTAAATACACAGGGAAAATGAGGGTCAGGTGAAAACAATCAGGGCTGAGTTACAAAACCAAAACAAACGCACATGGACAAACCAAAAAATAAAAGGCACATAGAGTGGGAGGAGCCAATCGTGACAGCTGGGCCCTGATTGGTGCTCTGGCTTTGCTCTTCTTTTGTTTTGACATGTTACGTTTTTATACACACAGAAACCAAAAGGAACGAAACGACACATTTCTCAAAATGTAGCGGAGGAAAAAGTCGGATATTAGACTTTGAAATGTAGTGGAGTGAAAGTAAAGATACAGCTGCATGAAAAAACTACTTAAGTACAGTAATTAATTACATTTACGTAGTATTACGTAATATGACAACGTTTGAATGGTAATGTAAGTATGTCATTGCCCCAAATGAATTCAGTAATAAAATCCAGTCTGTTGTAGCTAGTGCTAGATTCTATGCTGTTGTGTCTGGGAGCAGCGGCATTAACAAAAGTGCTCTGAACAAGATAAACAAACTCATTAGGACGGCTGCCTCTGTTGTAGGAGTCAAGCTGGACTCTGGTGTTTGTGGCAGAACAGAGGACGCTCAACAAGCTGTGAGCCATAATGACAGCACCTCACACCCTCTGCGTGCTACACTGGATGAATGGAGAAGCTCATTCAGTGGCCGAGTGTTACAGCAGCTCTGTGTTAAAGAGCCCTGTGAAGTCTTTCTTACCCACTGATATACGGCTCTACAGCGAGTCTCCTCACTGCAGAGACGGTACTGATCTCCTGCTGTCTGAACTGTGCTGAACACATCACTGTGTCTCCTCTCTGATTAATACACACTGTGCAGTATATCACATCATAACTACTGCTGTAATGACACTTTCACTGTGCACTTTATACTGTAATACTGATGCAACTCTGAGTTAGTCATGTCTATAATGTGGGCTTTTAGTTTACTGAGTTTACCACTCAGTGCCTGCTGTCATGTAAATACTAAAAATCTGTCTTATATTCCCTGTAATTATGCAAATAGATGTACTTTAATTTCTCCTGTACTTTAACTCATATCTAGATTTATTTCTATTTTTTATTTTCTGCATAGTTTAAGTGAAATGATGTGCTGGTACTGAAACACTGCAATATGCCTTCCATTCATCCATCCATCCACCCATGAGAGGCACGCTAACATTCGGCTATGTTCATTCCATTAATAAGGAATTGTGCGCTGGGAGCTTCATGAAATGGGTTTCCATGACTGAGCAGTTGTACAGAAGTGTAGCATCATTATGCGCAATGTCAAACGTCAGAAACATAACGCGTGTGATTTTTACAATAAATTAATTGACCCTTATTAGTCCCACAGTGAGGAAATTTCACCTCTGCATTTAACCAATCCGTGAAGTGAAACACCATACACATACACTCTAGTGAACACACACACACACTAGGGGGCAGTGCACACACTTGCCTGGAGCGGTGGGCAGCCCAATCCACAGCACCTGGGGAGCAGTTGGGGGTTAGGTGTCTTGCTCTAGGACAGCTCAGTCATGTGCTGTCTGCTTTGGGGAGCGAACCAGCGACCTTCCAGTCACGAGGCTAGTTTTCCTAACCTCCAGCCCACGACTGTCCCAAACACGGTTTGTATGTGAGTTTCCCGCGTCACTAAAGCTACCGTAAAGGCTCGAACGTCATGCCGATTCAAACAGGACCACCCCGTCAAAATGAAATAATTCTCCATAGTTTATCGATTATAGGTCCAGGTCCGCAGAGAACAAGCATCTGGGTCCGGACTCAGACTGCGGTCCGCTTCTTAGTGACCTCTGCACACTTTACAAATGCTGCCCACCAATATGAAATGAATCCCTCAATATGAAATAAATACCACTTTGGACTTACCATGTGCTTTTTTCATAGGTTCTCAGAAAATAGGTACAAAAGAGTGAAATGATGTCATCAGTGTGAGGTTTATGTCAAAATAAGAGATTTTTTTTGTCACTACTGGCACGACTACCGGGGTCCACAGCTCTCATTATATTTATTTGGCATTTGTTTTCTTAGTCATTTAATTCATATATTTCATTGAGACATACACAACATGTACTTTGGCTTAGCGTGACAAAACAGGACGTTTCAGATCAGAGGAACTGGGGCAGTTTCCTGGCTAAGGATATGGAAAGAAGCGCCTGGGGATGAAAAATAAGACCCAGTAGAATGTATAAGCCACATGCGCATTCTGATGTTTCAGCATTTGCACCCAGACTACGTCCTGTATGTTGTTTATTGCAGGTAAAATCGCAATTTACACATGACTGTAGGGACCAGCATTTCTGTGGTGCTTGGAATTCTAAATTATTCATTTAAAAACCAATATTGCTAAATTGATGGATCAAAAAGGTGTAATTGCTAAAATAACTTATTGTTTTCATTTAAAATGCACGTAAATTGTAACCATAATATTTTTTTCTCTCCTTGGATCACCACCTTATCGTGGTGGAGGGGTTTGCGTGCTTGAATGATCTTAGGAGCTATGTTGTCTGGAGCAAAAGCTCCTGGTAGGGTCTCCCATGGCAAACTGGTCCTAGGTGACAGGTCAGACAAAGTGTGATCCATAATAACCCCTATGAAGACACAAAAACAGGACTTGTGTACCCTGCCCGGAACAGGGTTACTGGGGCCCCACCCTGGAGCCAGGCCTGGGGGAGGGGCTCGCCAGCGAGCGTCTGGGGGCCGGGCATTTACTCATGGTGCCCGGCCGGGCCCAGCCCGAAGGAGTTACATGAGTCCCCCCTCCCATCGACCCACCACCAATGGGAGGGGCAGTAGTAGGGGTTCGGTGCGTTGTGGATCGGGCAGTGTCCGAAGGCGTGGGCCTTGGCGTTCTGATCCTCGGTTGCTGAAACTGGCTTTTGGAACTTGGAACGTTACCTCACTGGCGGGGAAGGAGCCTGAGTTGGTGCGCGAGGTTGAGAGATACCGGCTAGATATAGTCGGGCTCACCTCAACGCACAGCTTGGGCTCTGGGTCCAATCTCCTTGAGAGGGGCTGGACTTTATTCTTTTCTGGAGTTGCCCATGGTGAGAGGCGGCGGGCAGGTGTAGGCTTTCTCATAGCCCCTCGACTCGGTGCCTGTATGTTGGGGTTTTCTCCGGTGGACGAGAGGGTAGCTTCCCTACGCCTTCGGGTTGGGGAACGGGTCCTGACTGTTGTCTGTGCTTATGCACCGAACAGCAGTTCAGAGTACCCAGCCTTCTTAGAGTCCTTGGGAAGGGTGCTTGAAAGTGCTCCTCCTGGAGACTCTATTGTCCTACTGGGGGACTTCAACGCTCACGTGGGCAATGACAGTGAGACCTGGAGGGGTGTGATTGTGAGGAATGGCCTCTCTGATCTGAACCCGAGTGGTTTTCAGTTTTTGGACTTCTGCGCAAACCACAGTTTGTCCATCACGAACACCATGTTTGAACACAAGGATGTCCATAAGTGCACATGGCACCAGGACACCCTAGGCCGCAGTTCAATGATTGACTTTGTAGTCGTGTCATTGGACTTGCGGCCATGTGTTTTGGACACTCGGGTAAAGAGAGGAGCTGAGCTGTCAACTGATCACCACCTGGTGGTGAGTTGGATCAGGTGGTGGGGGAAGATGCCGGTCAGACCAGGCAAGCCCAAACACATAGTGAGGGTTTGCTGGGAACGTCTAGCAGAAGAACCTGTCAGATTGATCTTCAACTCACACCTCCGTCAGAACTTTGACCAGATATCGGGGGAGGTGGGGGTCATTGACTCAGAATGGGCCATGTTCCGTTCCTCCATTGCTGAAGCGGCTGACTGTAGCTGTGGCCGTAAGGTAGTTGGTGCCTGTCGGGGCGGTAATCCTCGAACCCGGTGGTGGACACCCCAGGTGAGAGATGCCGTCAAGCTGAAGAACGAGTCCTACCGGGCATGGTTGGCCTGTGGGACACCAGAGGCAGCTGGCAGGTATCGACAGGCAAGCGATCTGCGGCTTCAGTTGTTGCCAAGGCAAAAACCCGTGTATGGGAGGAGTTTGGTGAGGCCTTGGAAACTGACTTTAAGTCGGCTCCGAAAAGATTCTGGCAAACCGTCAGGCGACTCACAAGGGGAAAGCAGTGTGCCACTAGCACTGTATATAGTGGAGATGGTGTGCTGCTGACTTCGACTGAAGACGTCATTGGGCGGTGGAAGGAATACTTTGAGGACCTTCTCAATCCCACCGACACATTCTCCAGTGAGGAGGCTGAGTCTGGGGACATGGGAATAGGCTTGTCCATTACTGAGGCCGAAGTCGCTAAGGTAGTTAAGAAGCACCTTGGTGGCAAGGCTCCAGGGGTGGATGAGATCCGCCCTGAGTTCCTCAAGGCTCTGGATGTTGTGGGGCTGTCTTGGCTGACACGGCTTTTCAACATTGCGTGGACATCGGGGGCGGTGCCACTGGCTTGGCAGACTGGGGTGGTGGTGCCTCTTTTTAAAAAAGGGGACCGGAGGGTGTGTTCCAACTACAGGGGAATCACACTCCTCAGCCTCTCTGGCAAGGTCTATGCAGGGGTACTGGAGAAGAGAGTCCGGCTTATAGTCAAGTTCTCAAAGAAAAACAGTCAGTTACTTATTCAGCATCAAATGAAATAAAGCGCTACAGTGAAAGTAGGAGGTAATTGGCTGTTTATCAAAACGGCTCATACAAAACTGTGCAATGACATTTGCATAATATACTATAATACAAATGCAGCAATGGTATCTTAATATGATGCTTCTGCACTGACCTGCCTCACATTATTTATGTCAGACAATTGCAACACAGATCACCCACAGCTAAAATAATAAATTAGCTGAGGGTCATTTGCACATTTGGAGCAAAAAGTATGTGATCTTCCAGTTGTTTACTCTTGCAGATACAGTTGAACTTTGAAGGTATCTTTTCTGAGATCAAGTAAACATAGATAAAAAGTTATATTCTCACATTTGTTATTCACATTTGTTTATTCTTACACATACCTGTGTATGCAACTTTCCCTTTTCTGTCTGCTCCCTGTCTTCTCTGCCGACCATCGGCTTCCACAAGATTTGCTTCTCACACACACACACATAGACACACACACACACACACACACACACACACACATATTATATGTATATATATATATATATATATATATATATGGTTATTTGGCTAAAAACACATTTTAAAATATAACAGTAAAATATATACATTTGTATTAATTAAAACCTTTACATATGGACTCAAGAGCACCATGTAAGAATGAAATTTTAAACTGTCAGGTCATTAAAAAACAACATCTATTACAAACCTACAAAGAATGAATAAATTACTGGTTACGCTTTATTTGGATGGTCCCCTATAGATGCTTTACAGCAACTTAAATCATTGACAAACTTTCTGGTGATCCTCAGTTGATTGTCAACAACATAATGGTTAGGGTAAGGGTAAGGTTTAGGTTTAGGGTTAGGGTTAGGTTTAATGAACTCTCTCACTGAATTTCAAATTTAATGGGTATTTAGTTGAATGTTATAGAAAGGCAGACTGAGCATTTACAAAGCATCTACAGTGAATCATCTAAATGACGTTCAGTTTCAAGTTCATTGGCTTTTAATGACTATTCATTTGAATGTTTCTTAAATATATACTGAACATTTCCAAAGAATCTACAGTGGACCATCCAAATGTTACCACATTATTAATTAAAAACCTTAATAAAAAAGTCCCGCTTGATTTCAAACATAAAACACATAGCAGAAAATGTCTCTCACCCATCTCTGCTGCTCGTTTTAGTTCTGAATAGATGAACACAGTTATCTGAATTTATACATCACACACTTGTTTACTTTCCTTCCTGTGGGATCCACCCACATTTTAGTTGCGTCTGAGTTTAAGACCTAAAGACAACTAACATGGAGGATTCAGAGGAACGGGCTGGTGTGTTACAATGCAAAAGTTTGGGCGCATGTAAATAAGTGTAAATAAGTTACACATCCTCTACATTGTAAAACCTCAAGTTCAGTGAAGTTAAATGGTTTAAGGAAACTGATTGCCTTAAAACATAGAAGTTTAGGTTACTCAAATCACTTGACCATTAATTCCCTGAACTGAGTATGAACAGCACATTTCTTTAATGTTGTATACGCTTAACCATTTACCGTCCTGCAATTTACAGAAAACCTCCCAGAACTGTCAGCTCCAGTTTTCAGACCATCAGACCAAATGGACTTAGATTTACTAACCGATTATTTAGAAAATACCTTTCAATCTACTCTAGAAAATGTGACGCCACTTAAAATAAAAAGGATAAGACAGAAAAAGCCCCGTGGTACAACAATAAAACCCGGACCTTAAAACAAACAGTTCGGAAACTAGAGCGGGAATGGCGACAAACCAAGCTGGAAGTGTTCCACTCTGCCTGGAAGGACAGCATTATAGTATAGAAATGCTCTCACTAAAGCTCGCTCAGCATATCTGGCCTCACTGATCGAGAACAATAAATATAATCCTAGAGTTCTGTTTAATGTGATTTCCCAAATCACAAAAAATCAGGCAGGTACTGAACCACAAATTCCAGCGACTCTCACCAGTGAAGTTTTTATGGACTTCTTTAATAATAAAATCTAAAATATTATACAACAAATTCAACCCACAGTATTAAATCCAACTTGGCTGTCATCTGATTTGGCTTATATCAAACCTAACATAGTTGTAGGAGAAAGGCTGGAAACTTTTTACCCACTCCCACAGCTGGAGCTAGAGAAGATCAGCTCCTCTGCAAATTGCACAACCTGCACACTCGATGCAATTCCCTCATAATTACTCAAAGAAGTACTGCCAGTTATTATAAACCCTCTTTTAACTATAGTATACTCACCCCTTAGCCTGGGCCATGAACCCAAAGCTTTTAAACTAGCAGTTATTAAGATTAAGATTAAGTGATACTTTTTTGATCCCACAACCGGGGAAATTCCACCTCCGCATTTAATCCATCCGTGAAGTGAAACACCACATACACACCAGTGAACACACACACTAGGGAGCAGTGAGCACACTTGCCCGGAGCGGTGGGCAGCCCTATCCACGGCGCCCGGGGAGCAGTTGGGGGTTAGGTGTCTTGCTCAAGGACACCTCAGTCATGGACTGTCGGCCCTGGGGATCGAACCGGCAACCTTCCGGTCACAGGGCCAGCTCCCTAACCTCCAGCCAACGACTGCCCCAAACCTCTGATCAAGAAACCAAATCTTGAAGTTGGCATTTTGTCTAATTACAGGCCTACTTCTAACTTACCGTTTATATCTAAGATCTTAGAAAAACCTGTGGCCCTACAACTTAGTTCATATCTACATAAGAACCATATATATGAAAAATTCCAATCTGGATTCAGGCCACACCACAGCACTGAGACAGCTCTAGTTAAGATAACTAATGATCTTCCTCTTGCCTCTGATCAAGGCTACGTATCCCTGTTAGTGCTACTTGACCTCAGCACAGCTTTCGATACAACTGACCACAATATTCTCCTAGAAAGGTTAGAAAACATGGTTGGAATCACAGGGAAACTCCTATCATGGTTCAAGTCCTATCTAACAGAGCATTATCAGTTCATCAGTGTAAACAATTCATCTTCCAATTATTCAAAAGTAAGATTTGGAGTTCCACAAGGCTCTATTTTAGGACCATTATTATTTACACTATACATGTTACCGTTAGGCAGTTATAATTAATCATGACATTAACTTTTATTGTTACGCAGACGATACTCAACTGTACATATCAGCCAAGCCTGATGACAAATACAGATTGAGAAAATGGAGGACTGTGTAAAAGATGTGAAAGGCTGGATGTCACAGAACTTCCTCTTACTAAACAGTAACAAAACAGAGGTTCTCCTTCTGGGTCCAAAATTAGCAAGAAGTAAATCACCAGATTTAATCTTAAATCTCGCTGACTTTCCAGTCACACCTGGATCAGCAGCAAAATATCTTGGCGTTATAATAGATTTAGATTTATCATTCGATCAACACAACAGGCGGCATCACTAGGACAGCTTTTCTACATCTTCACAACATTGCCAAGATAAGAAATGCCCTGTCCCTGCGTACAAGAAACACTAGTACATGCCTTTATTACTTCTAGGCTAGACTACTGTAACGAACTACTGTCAGGATGCACGAGCAGGAATTTAAACAAACTCCAACTAGTCCAAAATGCCGCAGCCAGGGTCCTCACTAAAACTAGAACATCTGATCATATCAGTCCAGTGCTATCATCACTTCATTGGCTGCCTGTTAAATTCCGTATTGATTATAAAATCCTTTTATTGACTTATAAAGCCCTACATGGGCTCGCTCCCGAGTACTTACAAGACCTTTCCCATTATGAGCCACCATGATTACGCAGATCGCAGAGTGCTGGCTTATTCCCAGGATTCCTAAGGCTTCAGCTGGGGAAGAGCTTTTTCTTATAAAGCCCCCAACTCTGGAATGATCTTCCAGAAACTGTTTGGGACTCAGTCTCGATCTTAAAATCTAGGCTGAAAACTCACTTGTTCAGTTTAGCTTTTGGTAGGTAATGTTCCCCCTTAGATAAAGGCAGCAGATCCAGGAATCCATGGACCTTATAGTAAACTGAGACACTGGTGCTGTCGTCCCGCTGCTCGCACGCGGTCACTCAGGTTTGTGGACGGTGGAGTGGAGGGATGCCAAACTATCTCAGAGTGCTCCCTGTAAGGGAATATTTTGTTCTACAATTAAAGGTTTTGCTTTAAGAGCTTCTATGCAATAAATAAATGCCTTCATGGGCTGTTACGCCTACGCGACATATAGAGGTCACGCAAAGTACTCATGCAGGTGCACATAGAGGGCTTGCACTTCATGCATACATTAACATGTATTCTGCACAACAACATAACAGGAAAAGAAAATGTTTCACTATAGCTAGGCAGGAACCGGAACTGTGATTAAGACAGACCTAATAACCCACCGAGAGTCAAAAGGAATTTTCATCAAGGTTTTCATCAAGTAAAGCTGAGAAGCTTTAAACTAAACTAAACTGCAAAGATTCCATCTGAATGTCTGTCCAAAATAGTCAAAAGTTACATGAAAAGCATGAGACGTCAATGAAAACCCAAACCTGTGAATAGTGAACATAAAACACTTGAACAAAATTACCTAACAAATAATTTTACTCAAAATGACTGAGTTACTAGCTCCACAATTCATTTCTGAGCTGGTATGAATTTGTCAGATTCAGTTACTCCAACTTTCTGTGGTATTTCTGTTGTGTTAACTTTGGCAAAATACTCTTCAGTCTGTAGGACTCATGCGAATGAGGTGGGCTCAACTAACTCTACCTACGTAACTAAGGATTATACTAGAAACACTGTGTTACTAGATTTGCATTAATAAGTGTAACAGATTAATAAAGTAAACAGTGCAATTTGTTACACTTTATATGATTATATAAGAATTCATAGTGAGAAAGAGAAAGAGAGTGATGGAGGGAAGATGGGGAGGGGATGGGGACAATGACCTTACTTTATGGAGAAATATCCTCTGGTCTGATGAAACAAAAACAGGACTGTTTGGCCATAATGGCCATCATTAAGCATGGAGCAAAAAGAGGGAGGCTTGCAAGCTAAAGAACACCGTCCCACCCATAAAGCATGGTGGTGGCAGCATTGAATTGTGGTGAAGCTTTGCTAAAGCAAGGATTGATTCCCTTCACAGAATAGATTGGATTATGAAGAAGGAAATCTATGAAGCAACATCTCAAGACATCAGCCTGGCAGTTAAAGCTTGGGCCCAAATGTTTCTTCCAAATGAAGCAAACTTCCAAAGTTGTGGGGAAATGGCTTAAACATGCTGTGCATGCAAGATGGCCCATGAACATCACACTAAAAATGATTTTTTTAATAGTTTGCTGCAGAACTTGCATTGACTTCTTTTTACTTCAAAGTTCAAAAAGATGCACAAACCTCTTTGCATACAGCTAGAAAGGCTTTTGAGATTCTCACACAATACAGTACACATGAGAATAAATTATGAGATCCCAGACATTTGCAACTTCCTTTCGCTTTTAGTTCAGTTTCAGTCTTAGTCAGTGTGCAGCCTCAAAGGTTGATATTGTCATATGAAAAGAATCTTAATATAGTAAACACTGAAAGGGAAAGTATATTGTATAAATATAGATCACTTTGTTTTCAGCTTTTACTGTACTTTTATTTATTTTACTGTTGCAGCTGTAACTGTAACAAGCTAAAGACACATAAGGATCCATACATTTTATGCTTTATGTTTGTACCTGCTGTTTATGGCTGTTATTTTATCCTATGCATAATCACTGCACAGTTAATTTGAGTTTTATGGTATCCTTAATATAAATGTACATTTACTTTAACATAAAATGCTTTTGAAATGTTGTTGACAGCATGAATATTCCAGTCTAATGAGGCAATATATTATTAGCATGTTGCCCTGCGATGGATTGGCGACCTGTCCAGGGTGTATCCTGCCTTCCGCCCGAAGACTGCTGGGATAGGCTCCAGCATCCCCCCGCGACCCTGACGGAGAAGCGGCTTAGAAAATGGATGGATGGATGGATGGATTATTAGCATGTACCCTCAGATTTCCAATCATGTTTGAATCTGGGGCCTGTGAGAACCATTCCAAAAGTTTCAGCTTTTATTTCTTGAAGTACTTCAAGGACCACGCCTTCAACTCATGGATCGAGCCAGGGTCACGGTAGCAATAAGTAAAGCAGGAAATCCCTGCAACTTCCTCCAGCTCATTCCAGGGGACTCCGAGCCACTCCCAGGACAACTCTGAGACATAATCCCTTCAACGGATCCTAGGACGATCCCAGTAGGCTATGCCAAATAAACCCCCACGGGGAGGTGTCCAGGAGGCATCCTGATCAGATGCCCGAACCACCTCAAATGGCTCCTGTCAACATGGAGTAGCAGCTCTACTCTGAGCTCCTCCTGGATGACTGAGCTCCTCACCCTGTCGTGTAGAGTGTACTGTACTGAGGAAAGCTCATTTCCATAACTTGTATCCATGATCTCATTCTTTCGGTTATCACCCACAGCTCATGACCATGAGGGCTGAGATGTAGACCGACTGGTAAACAGAGAGCTTTGCCTTAACCACTACTGTCCAGTATAGTGACCACATTAAGATTAAGGGAATATGGAAATTTTCACTTCCGCAATCTAAACCATGCATGTACCACCACATACTCACTAGTGAAGACACACACAGTGAGCAACTTGTTCGGAGCAGTTGGCAGCCTCAACTGCAGCCCGGAAGCAGATGGGGGTTTTAGGTGTCTTGTTCAAGGGCACCTCAGTCACGTGGGGTCAGCTCAGGGGTTCGGACCAGTGACCTTCCGCTTGCAAGGCTGGTTCCCTAACTTACAGCCCACGATTGCCCCCACACACTTAGGGCACTAGGGCACAAGGTGGGCAACCCTATCTGCAGTGACCAGGGAGCAGGTGGGGGTTAAGTGTCTTGCTCAAAGGCACTTCAGTCACGTACCGTCAGCTCAGGGGATCGAACCAGCTACAGGACTGGTTCCCTAACCCCCAGCCCACACCTGCCCCCTTATTGCTGCTGCTGCCTGTCCAAGCCTGCGGCCAATCTCACCATCCCTCTTCCAATCATTATTTTTGAGAAGTTTTTCCTCTAAAGTCAAAAATGTTTGATTATATCATTCATGGTGGAGAGGAACATGAAACATGTTAAAAGGAAAAATTGTCTCCAAAGAAAACTTGCTAACTGTGATAATGTAAGATGACATTTTGTTAACTACTACAAGTTGTAGTTCTTTCCCTAACCATATGTTATCGTTTGTTAGCTATGAATGTTGGAGCGATTCCAGTCGCACCCAACTCAACATCCTCATCGCTCCACAATGCAATTCCTGCATATTCAGAACAAGAGGTAAGGGAAAAACAGATGGCCAATCCAGTCATTAGTGTTGTCCACCACCTGTAGACAAATGAAACTGTATCTGCTTTAGTAAGAGTAGAACATCCAGAGCTGTACCTGTTGTTGCATGAATGATGTAAGCTGGAACTGAAGAATGAAATTCTTTACCGGAGGTGACAAAAGACTGGCGAGACTTAGTCCTCCTTGAACTACTGAGAGTCTATGTGACGACATGTGCCACTTCAGAATAGGGCACACTCTTGACCTTGTTTGAGCCTTGATTTCATTGGCCAAAATCAATGTAGATGTTGAGAAAAGATCAAGATGTGTATGTGATGTGTATGTCGAAACTCATTTGTAACAGAGAAAGAAAACAGAGTTATTTCAGGTGAATTGAATGGAATTAAGCATTTTAATATCCAATCTTGAGTTAAGTGATCCTTTATTAATCCCACAAACGGGGAAATTCCACCTCCGCATTTAACCCATCCGTGAAGTGAAACACCACATAGACACTAGTGAATAGACACACACTAGGGGCCAGTGAGCACACTTGCCTGGAGCGGTGGGCAGCCCTACCCACAGCGCCCAGGGAGCAGTTGGGGTTTAGGTGTCTTGCTCAAGGACACCTCAGTCATGTGCTGTCGGCTCTGGGGATCGAACCATTGAAGTTATGTTTCCTTTTTGTTTCAGTGGCTTGTTGAGAATATTTTCGATGACAAGGAAAATGCAAAGCATCGAGTAAACTGTCAAACTTGTATTTGATGTGTTTTTAGTTTTTTTTTGTTAAGTTGTGTTTTCATCTGGCGTTTGGGTGGACAGTCTTGTTTCTTTGTGCGTCTTACCCCTAAGAGACGTAACACCTCTTATACAACAGTGCGGCCCCATGTGGCCAATCATGTACCTGCACATAAGGGGACAACAGGGAAAACACAGAATGCCAGCACAAGGTACACAGCAAGTATATTACGGCCAGGGATCATGAAACAATTTGTTCAGAGAATATTCATTTAAAATAGATATTGATAAAAATTCTTCTTTATTTCTTAAAAATTATGTTTTGACCAGTGTAACGTGATCTGATGAGAGAAAATTCAAAATTTGGAGTTCTTCATATTTTAAATGACTTTTTTTGACTAATTTTCAGAATAATTTAAATCTGTTCATAAGTGCTGGTCTGGGATTTCAGTGTGTGTTTCTCGGTGAAGCCTTACTGTCAGAGGGTGATCAGTTCATCCTTAAGAAATCACTGGAATGCACACCTCACTGTCAAACTAGTATAACAAGGATTTATGAAAATCATGACATGCAAATTTACTGACGAAACAAAAGTGAAAGAGTGAAAGTGGTTATAAAACCCCTCTGGGTCTGAGGTCTGACTCCAGACTCCATCCAGCCACACTCCCAGGTGAGACATCACAGGTAAGAATATTATATTTCATATTGTTGTAACTTTCAAAGTACATTTTCAAGAGTGCAGTTCATTTCAAAGAACAGATGATTTAACATCTCTGTCCTGATCAAAATATACAATTATTTTTGCTAAGCGGTGGCTTATGGCAACTTAAATTTGATAGTTTTTTTAAAAAATCAATCCCATTCACCTTCTTAACTCCTTGGGACCTCCGGTGGCTCCAAAACGCACTTCATCATATTCCTCATAATGTTCATATTCCATAAGCTCCATTCAGAAGCTGGGCGTCGTGTGAGGCTGTAGCTCTTCTCTCCAGTCTAATAGACGGTGACGTCA
This sequence comes from Pygocentrus nattereri, assembly GCF_015220715.1. Lineage (NCBI taxonomy): Eukaryota > Metazoa > Chordata > Actinopteri > Characiformes > Serrasalmidae > Pygocentrus > Pygocentrus nattereri. The sequence goes on from NC_051223.1 coordinate 37,200,618, forward strand.
TTTTAAACCCTTATAATAAAAGAAGCTGAACTCAGTTTTTCTACTGAAAGTCGACCCGTTTTTCCCCAAATCTGGGCTCTAAACTATAAACAGACGGCGTCTCTTTAGTGATCTGCTCTGGAAACATCACTTTTATAAAATAACACAAAGAGCGTTGGAGATTTTTGGCTTTCAGCAGTGAATTGTAAGAATATAGTGATATGTGGAGATCATAAAACACACGTTCTGTTGATTTGAGGGGCTTTTACAATAAATAAATGAATAAAATAGAAATTCACATTTATTTCATGCAGTTACTGAATAATGTACCTTATGATTGAGTCATGTAAATTCAGATGGACAAACCAAAATATACCCTGGTCAATAAGAGGTGTTCAATTTGCCATTCTGTGCATAAAGCTGAAGTTTTTAACTGTCTAATTGTTTATTTATTGATTTTTCTACTTGTTTTAACATTGTTAATACCTCAGCTTCACCTATAGCCAATGACTCTTGAACAAGAGACAGAAAATAAAGGGAATGTTCGGTCCAGTCTAGCGATGAGTTCTAGCTGTAGTCTTTGCATTATGATGCACTAATTACTGATTCTCAACTGTACAGACAGGACCATCTACAGTACCAGTCAAATGTTTGGACACACCTTCTCGTTCGGTGGCTTTTCTTCATTTGTATTATTCCCTGCGTTGTAGTTTAATACTGAAGACCTCAAAACTATGAAGGAACACATATGGAATTACATAGTAAACAAAAAAGTGTTAAACAAACCAGAATGTCTTATACTTCAGATTCTTCCAAGGAGCCACCTTTTGCTTTGATGACATTTTCTCAGGCTGCTTCATGACGTCCTCACCTGGTGCGGTTTTATTTAACAGGAGTTAATTAGTGTAATTAACAGATGTGCCTTTGTGGAATTAAGTGTCTTCTTAATGTGTGTTTGAGACAGTTGTGTTGTGTGGAGGTGGGGTTGGTGCACAGTTCTATGTATCTGTGTAAAACACTTCCTTCACAGTCTTCTTGTCTTCAATATTAATCTACAATGCAGAAAATAATAAAAATAAAGAAAAAACATTGAATGAGAAGTGTGTTCAAAACTTTCGACGGGCACTATAAATATAATCGTTGGTAGGTACTTCATGAAAATGTTCTAATCATTACTATATTTTAGTACATACAATAACTAATAAATAACTGTAATCATATTTATGACACAGGCAAAGACAACAATGGGTAGAGGACAGATTTGTCGTTATTCAGGTCAAAAATTCGAGCTGCATAAACTCCAAGCTCTGGCACTGAGACTGTCCTACGGCGTTGATGAAATGGTGACTATTTTTTTTTTTCAACTTTTTGAAGCTATGATTTGGTTATTTATTATACTGCTCATGTCTCAATATAAATGACTCACCTACTGTCTCTAATCTTTTGCAGTACATCTACAGCCTTATATATGAGCAGCTGATTATTTACATTACTAAACGTGGAGTGCGAATTGAGAGGTATGGTAAAAATTTCAATTACAATCATTTATTTACTTTTGAATATATATATATATATATATATATATATATATATATATATATACACACACACACACACACACACTCACACTCACTCACTTTATTAGGTTCCCCTTGCTAGTAAAAGGCTAGACCCCCTTTTGCCTTCAGAACGGTCTTAATTCTTCATGTCAGACTTTCAACAAGGTGTTGGAAACGTTCCTCAGAGATTCTGGTTGGTTATTTGAGTTCCTGTTGCCTTTCTATCATCTGGAACCCGTCTGCCCATTCTCCTCTGACCTCTCACATCAACAAGGCATTTTCGTCCACACGACTGACCACTCACTGGATATTTCCTCTTTTTCGGACCGTTCTCTGTAAACCCTAGAGATGGTTGTGCGTGAAAATCCCAGCAGATCAGCAGTTTCTGAAATACTCAGACCAGCCCGTCTGGCACCAACAACCACGCCACGTTCAAAGTGCCTTAAATCCCCTTTCTTCCCCGTTCTGATGCTCGGTCTGCACTTCAGCAAGTTGTCTTGACCACCTCTACATGCTTCAATGCACATGGTTGGTTGCGGCCGTGTGATTGGCTGATTAGCTATTTGTGTTAACAAGGAACTGAACAGGTGTACCTAATAAAGTGACTGGTGAGTGTGTGTGTGTGTGTATATATATAATATGTGTGTGTGTGTGTGTGTGTATAAAAACTGTTCACTAACTGATTTTATTGTTTTGTTTTCTTGTTTTATTGTTATCACTATCATCAGAATCTCCAGCTGCATCGCTTTGTTGAATTAGATATTGGAAAAGGCTCCAACGGCAGAGCGACAGCAGAGTGCAGCGCCTATAAAATTCTACCTTGGGATGTTTTCTGAGCTCTGACTGAAACTATGTTTTGGAAATTACTGTCTTCTTTCTACAACACTGTGTCTGTGATGGTAGTGCTTAAGTATTACCCACATAATAGCCATTTGGAGCTTCACTCAGGGGGCAATAGTGCAAAGATGTATAATTAGTGGTGATAATATCCATACAAAAATGTAAAAACTCAAACACTACAAATAAAAGAGAATTTAAGATTCATGAAAAGCATCCAGAGTTTTACTGTCGCCTAATCCAACGAAAGACAGCGTTGTTTTATCTGAAAATGTCTGCTGACTTTGCTTAAACTCAGTTACATAGAAATAGGGAAATGAATATCATGAACACCAGGCTGCTGACGTTTCACAGTAACAGCACATTTTAATAAAGCATTATTTAAAAGGACCACCTTGCAAATGAAATCAAAGAAAAGGCATATATATTAAACCTATCATATTGATAACCTCGATAATATTCAAATATCATTAGGACAACAGAGCTGGAGTTCTTTCATTGGCTCTGTTTACTCTGTTCACCCCCCACACATTTATACTACACATGTGGTGTTGGGCTGAACCCGCGGGGAGTAAAAGTGTGGAGGTGCTGTGTCCTTCACTCTGTTCTCCTCCTACATGGCCTGCTGTTTGTGTGTGTGTGTGTGTATGAGGGTATACAACATGGACAGGCTGCTGACTGGCTACAGCTGCTAAAGAAGAACTCTATGCTAGACACCTGTGATCTTTTAAACATCTGGTATTTTTAACATAAACTGTTTATGGCTGTATTGATTTAAATAAACAATACTGTGGTGGGTCCACCAGACCACCAAGTAACAAACACACCAACACCACACAAAGGTTAAATTGTTAACTCACAATTTGCCACATTTTACTGAATTACAGCCTTGAGATTTCATCATCAGTGTTCAAAAGACTCCGGAGGCTGGATCTTCTGATTCTGAGTTTTATTCATTTGCATGCAAAGAACCTGCACGGTGTTCGAGCCAGTCTAGGGTCAGGCCATAACAGAGAATGAGAGTGGGCTCTCTACCCAGAAGCTCAAACACAGGTTGGGTTGATGGCTTCTGGGAGGAGCAAATGCCAAAATAACAATCAAAACATCTAATGATTGCAATCCTAACTAACTAAACTAAAATAAAACAAATCAAAAATACAAAGGGCTACTAGACCTCCCTGCTTTAAAACCAGGAAACCAGGAGAAGCAGTTACCAAAACAAAGTGGTACTCATCTCCTCCGTTCAACGGCCATGGAGAGCTTCACAGAATCTAACAAAGTTTTCGTAAAGTTTACAAGCAAAGCAAGTGCTGTAAATAGTGCCAGGTCTGGACTGGACACGCGTTCTTCCAGGTCATATCAAAGAGGAAAGAAGACTGAACATCTCCAAGATGATGGGTTGATGACCTCTTATACATCAGAGCGCCCCAATGTGGCCAATCATGTACCTGCACATAAGGGGACACACAACAGGGAAAACACTGTTACCATTTTATGAAGAAATATTTTGAGAGAACCTCATATACCTTGAGAACTGTGGCGAGGGGGGGAGGGGGTATGAAGGTAAAAGAGGTGGAGGAGAAGGAGGAAGCTGAAGGGAGGATGAAGACAAGAGGCATCAAATTCAAAATGAGTGAATATTTGCAAAAAAACAATAAAGTTTATCCGTTTGAACATTAAATATCTCGTCTATGTTGTGTATTCAATTGAATATCGGTTGAAATGGATTTGCAAATCATTGTTTTCTGTTTTTATTTATGTTTTACACAACGTCCCAACTTCGCTGGAATTGGGGTTGTATAATATTAGAAAAATCGCAGGACTTAAAAATGTGTCATATAGTGAGCACACATTTTGTTTGTCTGTTAGTGTGAATCTATATATTTACTTCAGTTTGGAATATCTGTATGACTGAGAGGGGAGTGTCCTAAACACACGGCAAAGATGCCTTGAAAACTTTGCTTTTAAAATGTGGTTTTAGAAAGAAATACTTCAGAATTCTGTTCACAAAATATAGAGATTAGCCAATAATTGAGCCTGTATGACAGTGTTGCTCAAGATTTATATATGTTACTTCCCATTTCATGAGTGGTGGCTAAAGACCAAAGGCACAACCAGTCTGGACAGTTTGGAAAGTAAGTCACAAACTACAGTTGTCTGCAAAAATGTCGGCACCCCTGGCCAAATGAAATACCACCCCTGGCCAAATTGAACTATGTAGAGTTCCTTTACATCTGATAAACTTAAAGAAAAAAAGTACTAATTATGGTATGTGCAAAAGTTTGGATACTCTTAGTAACACTCTCTTTGGATATTATAGCCTGCTTCTGCTTCTGTAGCTATTTAGGAGTCTTTCTGTTCTTGTTTTATGAACTTTCACTGAATATTCGTTGCTGCTCATTGATTTCCTTATTCAAAGCTAAGAACTTGATTGTGATTAAAAACGATTACAACTTTTATCTCATGACTCCTCTTTATATGCCATTTCTCCTAGTGAATTTCTGGAGAAACATCTGTGAGTGAGAATAGTGAGAATCACCATTAAGTCCTGAGCCGTCAACATTAGAGCAATAAAATGGTCCTCTTGGTTCTGTAATATTGTGCTGCTTCCAGGAGATTCTTAGGAAGAAACTCCAAATCATTTCATGACTTGTTTCTTGTAAAAGTGAACTGTCAGGAGTTTGGCTGGAACATCTCAGAATCCAGCTCAACATTAACACAGACTCTTCTCTGTGGTGTCTCGTCTGAGAGCACTGCAGGGAGATGTCGGTTCGCAGAAATCAGAAGTTGTTTTACTTTCATTCTAGCAAAAAGACGCACGTCATTTATGAACAGACACACACAAAGAAGATGCCTTTCAACACCTGCCTGTTGCAGCTTTTACAAGAATTTCTGTCAGAACAATGAAAAGCAAGGGACAAGATAAGGCGGCAAGAAGAAGCCACCCGTTTCTTATAAACGAGGTCATTGAAAGCGCTTGAAAAGTTGTGGTTTGGCCGACTTCTTTCACAGAGACTTCATGCTCTGCTGATTAAAACTCTAGGACTCAATTTACTGCTGAACTGATGAAACAACATCCCATATAGGGATTAAACACAGCTTGGACTGAATTTTCATTTCAGTGAGTAAAATAAACTCAGAAGGCTGTGCAGTTCAGAGGCAGTGTTACAGAAACTGTTGGTTATTTGTCCTAAATTAAGATTTGAAGATCAAAAATTTGTGTTACAGAAGCAAAGCGTCATACACACACACACACACACACACACACACACACACACACACACACACACACAGTCCCGCAATTTCATTACTTTTCACGTGTCCCGCAAATTGAGATGTTGTCCCGCATTGTTGTAGCCTGTCAGACTCCAGTTTTTTTTATCAAATGGCTGTGTGTGTGGGAAAAGCAGTGAGGGCTGTCATCAGGGGGCGGGGCGGGCTGAATGCAGGCGAAGGGCGCGCCCACCAACACAAACCAATGCAAATCAGGTCAGAACAGCACCGACATCCAGCACGAACTATGGAGGACAGGGAGGTAAACATGACTCGATCTAAAAAAAGAAAATGCAGCTATAACAGAGACTGGGAAACTATTTACCCCTGGGTGAAACCAGTGCAAGGTGACGTACTTTTCACATACGATGTGAAAAGACACAGACAATGCGAGACTCACAAAAAACGTGTAGCTCAAAAGGAGACTTCCCAGTGGATGCATACGTTCCTGCTAAAACTCAAACTAGATTCAAGCGTAGATAAAGTAACAGCAGCTGAACTAACTAGCGTTTACCACACTGTGAAACACTCTCTATCATACAGGTCAGAAGACTGCGGTAATAAGCTAACATCGACCAGAGACTCTGAGATTGCAAAAAAAATGTCATGTGGTCGTACAAAGGCAGCATCCATAGTTACAGATGTGCTTGCACCTGCCTCTGTGGAGAGTTGTTTAAAGGAATTAAAAACGCCTGTGGTTCAAGAACTCACAAGTGATGAAAAAGTCCAACACCATTTTTTTCAGTGGCTTCAGATGCATCTAACCATGGCACCACAAGACACTTCCCACTGTCTTTGAGATATTGGACACCAGAGCTGGGTTTGAAAAACAAAATCCTTGATTTTTATGAAGATAGCCATGAGTCAGCTGCTACCATACACCTCCAGATTACAAGCAAGCTAGAGGAAAATGGCCTGCAACTGGATATGATTTCAGCTTATGCTGCTGATAATGCTAGTGTAAACTATGGGAAAAATAATTCTGTTTTCCAAAAGCTAAAGGCTAAAGTTATTTTACCCTATTACACACTATTTTATCTCGATGCATTAGTGTCCCACATTGTCCCACACAAACATAGTTTGTCCCACATCTTTGTCCCACATCTGGTAAATTGGAATCTGGTCACCCTACCGGAAAGTCGCTGGTTCAAGCCCCTGAGCTGAGCCCTTGAGCAAGGCACCTAACCCCCCATGGGCACCGTGGATAGGACAGCCCACCAGGCCAAGCAAGTGTGCTCACTGCCCCCTAGTGTGTGTGTTCACTAATGTGTATGTGGTGTTTCACTGCACAGATGGGTTAAATGTGGAGGTGAATTTCCTGGTGGTGGGACTAATGAGAGGATGACTTATTTATAGCAATTTAGGAAATCGTAAAAAAGCACTCAATCAAGGATAATAATCAATTATTATTTCTGTTACTAGGCAACCAACATTACACACAAAGCTGAAACGTAAACATGTAATCAAAACAATGTAAATATATGTTAGTTAGCGAGAAAGTACTCGCTGTTAAAAAAGGACAAACTAAAACGAAAGCACGACGAACGAGAAGCATTAATAAACGGTTTAAAGCAGTTAAGAATATTGTGACAGCGCCTCCTGCTGTTTAACAGGGAGTCGTCACTTTCGTTTCCCACCTCTCGTCAGCACATAAGCTGCACCACAGTTATTCTCTTCACTGTTCACTGCCATCACCCTCATTTTATTTGGTAATTTTTCATGAACATCAACAAGTACAGTGGGAAAAGGAAAATGTGTCTACAGTGTCCGGGACTTTTTAGCTGCAGAGTTAGGAGAAAAATTACTCTCAAAAGTGACTCCACTGTTTCACAATATGCATAACTGCCCCACCATATGATAGTTTTCATGAACTTGTTATGCTGCCAGTCACAGCTGCTGAAAACCACAGCACTGACTTTCCAGTAGAACGGCTGAAGGTTAAAACAGAAGTCGGCGCGTTGTCGGGGTTTGTCCTGAAGTTGGGACAGTATTTAGGAGATGTTGTCCTGTTAGGATCCGTCTGTAATAGTGTTTCCTGATCGACATGTAGGATGAGATTATAAACTATGGAAACATTCCTCTGTAACAGATACTGCCACATAAATATGATCCTAACTGAAGTTGTCATGGCGATTAAACAGATTTCAGAGTGAGGATGTTTCTTCAGTACAGCAGCACAACTAGGCTTAATCCCTGTTTGGGAAGACAACGCTTTGTTATAAGGCAGCATATGGTTGGATGTGAAATGCACATGTGAGATAGCAGGCCCACAAACATCTCCACGTGATTCTTTGACTCTGTGGAAATCAATACAAATGAATAACAATCTGCCAGCATGTTCAACATGTGCATGACTAATGCTGCTACAGTAGATCATGAAGCGGGTGAGGCAGATCAGAAACACAAAGACAAAGACTGAAAAATGCACAGATCTTATCAGGAAGGATGCCATGAGAATTCAGATCTGAAACACATCAACACCTTGCAAAGGTTAGAGAGAGATAAAGGCCTGCATGTACACAGGTGCTGATTAGACACGTCTGGAGGCGATGTGTTTGTGCTTTTGAGCGTAACCTGAGAAACGCTGACGAACACTGGACCTGTGAACTACCTTGCACCACTACTATGTTCTTTCCTTCAGATAAATCAAGTAGGGAAGAGCGGGGCGCAACCTAACTCATTACGGTTTTTGTTGAGCAACTTTAAAAATATGTAAGCTGGAATAATCATAGTTTAACACAAGCAACATAAACATCTCTGCTACAAACAAACACTTCAACTTTGCTTCTAGAACCTACCATTCATCTATAGTTCCACCCAAAATGAAGGGAAGCACAATGTTACAATTTACCCCATGGGTGGATTCACTGTTTAACACCTACTAGAAACGTCTGATGATTTAGTCCAAACAAAGTAATTTTATATAATTCTATGTTGTAAGAAACAAATACATTTTCCAATCATACAGCATTACACAGGGTGATTCAAAAAGATTCATCCTATTTCAAAGTTATTTCACCTGTAAATCGTTACAGATCAATGCAGTGAACTGTAAATGGTTTAAATGAGGATAAAGTTTATCATGTAATTGTACAAGGTCTCAGTCTGAACCTCCTCCAGCTGGACGGAGAACATCAACACCACATACTGGAGTGAGTGTGTCGGGTGTCGCTGCAGTCACGGCTCTTTCAGTGGGATTTCGGAGATCATCCAGTACTGTGGAACCAACGCTGAACGCTCTGAGCTGCTGGAGCTTCACCGCCCATGAAAATCCCGCTGTACGGTTACAACGGATTCACTCTTATTGACGTGGATTCAGCTCAGGGGCCACATCTCCTCTCAGACTGATGGGAGCCGTCTTGCACTGACAGTCTCTTTCAATTGGATTGTGATTGGTTCCTAGACGCCTCACAGTTGGAAAAATATGATGCTTTTAAATTGGATGAGTCTTTGTTTACTAAAGGTGGCTTAGTTGTAAAACAGAGTAACAACTAACCCCACAGTACCGAGGCTGTACTTAAGTCTATCTAGCACTTGTGAGCTTCAAAATGATGCTATGTTCATGATGATCACATTAATATAAGTCTGGATTTTGTGATTTATTCAGACAGCTCAGAACCAAAAAAGAAAACGACATTTTCTTTTGTTCTTTTTTTCTAGGACCATTGAGGAGAAGTGACGGCTGTGATAGCAAAAAAAAAAGAGAAATAACTAAATCAATTGAAATGACACAACTTACTACTCAATAAATGAACACAGAAGCTTTCAAAGTTTGTGTATTAAAAATAACCAGTAGAAGTTACACAAGAACTGTAATTAACATGCTTGTAGAGAATTTCGACAGAAATATTTCAAGAAGCTGAAAAATGTGTTGAAAGGTACAGACGGTCTCAGCCGTCGCTTCTCATCGGCGCTCCTCTTTTCCTGTAAGTGGACGTCACAGGAGGCTCAAAGAATGACCTGTAGAAATACTGTAACAAGCCATAATAAGCAACAACCCCACAGGAGATTATACATCTAACAGGAAATTCAGTTTTCGGCCTGTACAGTAGACATGTGTACAGTAGTCAGGTGTTAGAAGATGATTCGTTGCTCCTCTGGGAGCTTTGGTTTCTCCTGCTTGTAAGATCACATAGTTCAAAATGAACAAGATCAAGAAGATCTTTAGTGTTAACTGTTAACCTTATACAGCCGATAACTGAGAAGATGAAACCGCAAACAAGTTCCCTGTAAAAATACTGAGAAAATTAAAAATCTCAAAATATAAAATAGCAGAGTGGGGTTTGATTCCCTGCTTGGGTAGGAACAAAAAACCCTGGGTAAAAATTCTGATGCTGTATTAATGACATCTGAAACGTGATTAGACAGTAAGTCACTTTAACATTTCCAGCATTTAGCAGACGCTCTTCTCCAGAGTGACTTACGATTTGATCACTTTACACAGCTGGGTGAAGGTGGTGTTGGGAGTCTTGCCCAAGGACTCTTATTGGTATAGTGTAGAGGACTTGCCCAGGTGGGGACTGAACCCCATCCTACAGCATAGAAGGCAGAGGTGTTACCCACTACACTAACCAACCACTCTGATTAAGAATCTCTCTCCAGTGGCAAAAAATGTAATATCGGCTAAATTTCCTCTTCTGGAAAAAACCACCAGCAGCTTAATGTTGGATGAATAAACAGTCAACAGGTGATCAAACTAATGAACTTCAGTGAGTTTGACTCCCGAAGCAGCAGCTGAGAAAACTCAGAAGTCTGACTGCATCATGTTGCCTGGGTGTTTTGATTTCATTCTTTTTTACAGTGAAAAAAATGAGTTGGTCTCAGATTCACAGAAAATATATTAAGTTACATATCTAAAGTATTGGAGCGAGTGCTGTAGAAGCCGTCCTCCAGTCTGAGGGAGAGCACCAAAGAGATTTCGGCTGCTGTCCGTCACTCATGGAGTCACCAGTCAAGGTGAATTAGTCGACCTGCTGACTCACATCATGAGCTCATAACTGGGTTTGTCTGTCCAACATGAGCCGCTCTGAAAGCAGAAAGACACACGATGCTGATTTACCCTGAAGATCTCAGAGACTTCACCGATCACGCTGCTTTCATTTGATCATTAATCTCTGGTCTTTGGTGCAGAGCTCGTGTGGAATGTGGATTCTCCAGTGTGTTTGAGTGACGTGTTCATTCCCACGTTACAGACTGAACTGCAGTGAGAACTTGAATGTTTCCACCCCTGTTTAAGCAGAACAGCAAAACATGTTGATAATAATGAAGAACCCTGATAAGAAGAGAAATTGAAAGACGATGTGTGAAGAGCTTTTCGTCTTAAGTGACCCTTATTAGTCCCACAAAGGGGGAAGTTCTTCTGCTTTCAGCCTCGTCTATAAAAAAGCCTCTGCGCTCCGGTCCAGAGCTCACAGGTGAGGCGATACAGGTAAGAGTCTCTGCTCATGACGCACAAGGGGCAAAATATTCTGTATCGCAAGAAACAAAAAGAAATGGTTTGATGGCTGTTTGTACTGGAGTTTAATGGATTCATCACTTATATGAATTAAGCATCAAACAATATTACAGCTGTAAATTAAAACTTTAAATTGCAATTTTTTAAATTGTACAGATTGAATGTTTATTTATTTGTTCTTGATGTGCTGAATGAACTCGGACTGAATGTTGTCATGTTGGTGGTCTCGTCCACTGTGTGTGTTCGTGTGTGTGTGTGTGTGTGTGTGTGTGTGTGTGTGTGTGTGTGTGTGTGTGTGTGTGTGTGTGTGTGTGTGTGTGTGTGTGTGTGTGTGTGAAAAACCCAATTTTGCCCACATCATTTTATATTTGTAGATTAAAAGAAAATCTAATCTTGTTCACAGAAAGAAAGATGAACTCCTGGCAGCCTTGTGTCCCACAGTGTCAGTGCTACTGCGACTGCGGGGTCCAGGGACAACAAAACATGATGGTCGCATATACGCCTCAACAGTTTAACACACTACAGTGCCAACATCCACACGACAGTCAGCTGTCAACATTATGCAGCAACTCTGGTGTGAGTTCCTTTATCTAATCTAACCTTGAGAGTAAACTTCATATGTTCAATCTGAGCTCATTAAGATATATCTCTCTCTCTCTCTCTCTCTCTCTCTCTCTCTCTCTCTCTCTTTCTCTCTCTCTCTCTCTTTCTCTCTCTGTGCAGGCAGAAGTTTCTATTACGCAGAAGAAGTGGGTCATTGTGCAGACTTCTTCTGGACCCCGGCTAGCCCGGTAAGTAATTAAGTCAAAATGATCTCTCAATTTGATTAAAAACAAAAAATCCCTTTACAATTCAAATACTCAGCAATGTGTGACTAGTGTTGTTCATTAAAGCTTTTTTATCTAATCAGGGCCACCAATAAAATTCATTTCTCATACTGAACTTCTGAAGAAACACCACGAGTGCTGAGTTCCAGCTTCACCTGCTGTGATGTCAGATCTCTCAGTTGTTTTTGACTTTTAAAGACCCATTAAAGAGTGAAGGGATTGTGTCGGTGTTATTTCATGGTGTCTGTGATGAGCTGATTAGTTTACTCTTTTCATAACTGCATCATTTTGGGAGTTTGGTTTTATTTACACATTTATTTGAATCTTAAGTAATTTACTATCGTGCTACTTTATAATGTATATGTGTTTCTTTATTAATAGGTTTTATAGTAACTCTATTCAGAATCTTTCTGGTAATGAATCGGGCCCTTTTACTCATTACACTTAAATAAACAACATTCCTGAAAAACATCACCAGTGTTTCTGTTTATTTGTGACTTTGAGCAAATAGTGAATCATTGTACTGCACAACTAACTATAATGGAGTTCCTCGAATCATCACAACAATTTGTACAAATAGCAAAACACCATAGATGACCTGCAAAAGCCAGTCTTCTGTTCAAAACTCTTAGTTCATCTCTCAAAGTTAAATATCTGTGTCAATGAACATGTCAGTGCCATCAGAATGACAAGCCCTTGTGTTATTGTGTACGGATAAGACGGTCAAATAGCTTTGTCATGTTGTCAGTATAACCGTGTACCTGGGAGGGATGTTCTGATATAAACTATGGCTAAAATTTTCATAAAAATCTATTGTAAATTGTAGGTTACACCTTAGTGTATGTGAGAGATGTGGACAAGATTCACATTTACTCCTTTATTGTTTGTAATTTGTTGACGTTTGTCATTGTGATACAGAAAGGAAAAGACAGCACTGCAGAGCACAAAGAAATAAAAACAAAAAAAAAAAAAAAACAAAGGTACAAATGTGAACATGGGACAGTCTCCTTAGGGAAAACTGTACATCCAGTGCAATAGGAATTACAGTGCAGTCTCCCTAAACCTCCTGACGTTCCAGTCTGTTGGGCCACAAATTCTCATCCGCATCACAACAAACATCTTGTGATGCAGCGTGGAAAGAATCTTTTAAGATAAGATAAGATACTTTTATCATCCCACTGGGGGAAATTTGCATTGTTACAGCAGAATACACAGTAAGCAGATGAAGAGCAGTAAGCAGACAAGGATGTGCATCATACAAAATACAAGATATACTATAGAAATAAATGAATTAATTAACAAATAAATAAATAAAAAAAGGCGTCTGTTAGCAGAAAAATACAAAAAATAAAAACAGAATTAAGAAACTATACAGATTTACAGTTTACACATGCAGCTGTATGGATACTGCACATTTCTGAGCAGGTAATGACCGGATATCGCACTCAATCACATCAATAACTGTAGATATTGCACAGTAATGATTATGGTTACTGATATTGCGCATACCTTGCGTATGTATTGCACTTTTACCATCTATCAGCAGCAGATACTGCACATTAATTAGAGGTAAGATACAGGTCTATGTGGTGTGTTCATGATAGAGCGCACTATAGAGTGAGGTGTGAACCCATAGTGTGTTTATGGTGGAGAGTCTCTGAGTCTCTGCTTGGGGTGGTTCTGGTCGTAGAGCCGAACGGATGTGGGGAGAAAGGAGCTGCGGTATCTCTCTTTTCCGCATCGCAGGTGGAGGAGCCGGTCACTGAAGGAGCTGCCCAGTGTTGCAGCTGCCTCCTGTAGCAGGGTTGTCCGTTACGGATGCAAGCTTGGCCAACATCCTCCTCTCCGCCACCTCCCCCACTGGGTCCAGCACACAGTCCAGGACAGAATTAGGGTAACCCAGGGCTTGTTATTGGAAAAACACTGTGCACTCCTGGTGGGTACAGTGTTCTCCACACAGAACTGTATGTAGTCTGTGATGCAATGAGTAAGACCCTCAGCATCCTCACCATGTGGGTCACCGAGAACCTCCTAATCTGTTGTTTCAAAGCAGTCCTTCGGATCCTCATAGGCCCAAATTCTCGCCTGTCTTGTGGTGACAGGACACCTGTGAACAATGGGTTTGTAGACAGGCAGGAGATGAGCCAGATTGTGGTCCGACATGCCCAAGGGTGGGAGGGTGATGTGTTATATGCATCCTTGGTGTTTACAGTGTTTTATTGTCTCTTGTGTTGCAAGCCACATACTGTTTGAAGTTGGGAAGTGTGGAGGACAGGGAAGCATGATTGAAATCCCCCAAAATGAGGATGAGAGCTTGTGGATGCTGTGTTTGGAGTTTGCTTGTGACTGAGTGGACGACGTCACACGCGTCAGCGGAGGGAGGAATGTACGCAGTTATCGCGATAGCATGCAAGAAATCACGGGGTAGATAGTATGGCCACCATGCTAACAGCTAACAGTTCAACATCCCTGCTGCATGTGTCTTGGATTGCACCATATGTTGTTTATGTACACGGCCAGTCCTCCTCCTTTCCCTTGTCCTGTCTGCCCGCCGAATTTGGAAGCCCTCTGTGAAGAACAGCAGGCTGCGCTGCCGGTATTCCTGCTGGTGTCGTGTCAGCGCCGCTAACTTGTCCACTTTATTGAAGAGTGATCTTACAATCCCCACGATGACCGAGGGAAGAACGGGTTTATAGCATCTTTTCTGAGCGCGACGCCCGACACCGGGGCATCGTCCCCTTCATCGCCTCCTCAGCTCACGCAGAATCTCAGCGAAGCCGTCCGGTGTAGCAACAGCGTTCCCTGGTGTAAATGTAACCCAGTTAAAATAATACCTGTTTTAAATGAATAGACTGTGTGAAATCCCACCAAAATCCCTGTATCTGGCAGCATTGTTACACGTTATGTGTGTTAAGTGTACTGAGGTAAAGGTGTACTGTCTCTTTAAGAAGTAGCTAGACTAGCAACGCCATTTTGCGATATCCCTGAGTCAGTGGCAATACAAGCTGAGAGGAGGTCAGTACAGCTAGTTCTCTACACAAAATAATTGTTTTATAATGTTTAACACGATTTTTACTTAGTGTTTGTTGTTAAAGATAATTATAAGTGTTTCTGGTGTAGTTTTGAGCTATTTGTGTGACAATATCTGGTGGTAAGAGACTATTTTCTTTTAGTCACAAAATACATGTGCTCTACATGTGCACTCTTCACTAGGGAGCTGTAGGCCGGAGTGTATGGCTCAAATGTGCCAGCTCACAGCTGAATGTATGGAGAGGGAGACTCGATGTGTACTCTGTCTACAATATATTGTCTCTATTTTTCCTATCCAGGTATGTGCACTTTATGCTCTTTTCTACCAGTTTAAATACGGTTATTGTTTTCTGTTATCATTATATCGAGTTATATAATTACTATGCTGTTGGTACATGTTTATGCTGCAAATTTATATTTTTCTTATTTGGATAAAAAACAATGTGTTTTATTTTTCTTAAGAAAATAGGATTAATGTTAGAGTTCATAAATTTTGGTCTATAAATGTAAAATAATTTGCGCGGAGTCAGTGGGAATACAAGCTGAGAGGAGGGAGCTGTAGGCCGGAGTGTATGGCTCAAATGTGCCAGCTCACAGCTGAATGTATGGAGAGGGAGACTCGATGTGTACTCTGTCTACAATATATTGTCTCTATTTTTCCTATCCAGTAAACAACATCTGCCAACACCAGTGTGTCGCTCTTCTTCCTTCCTTCATTCGCCAATCCAAAAACAACAGAACACAACGCAGAGTAATCGTTAACGGTAGTGTGTCAGTCAAATGAACAATAAAGACTGGCAGGACACACCCGTTACATAAACAATGGAGCCCAACTCCCAAAACGAGCAGGAAAAAAACCACTGTCCTGAACATGGCTGAGTCGAGTGTAACCAGAAAATAACAAGATGACAGATACTACACAAAAACTTTAAAAAGTTTAATAGAAGTAAAAAGAATGAGCTGTTGTAATGGGCTGCCACTGAAGCGGCACCGGAACCGGAAAACCCGGTTTTAGAGTGTCTTATCCAGCAGAGGTGGATAAGATCAATCCAAATATCGATAATATCGATACCAACGCTGGTACTGATATTGATCAATACTCGTGTAAAAAGATCGATACTCAAGCTTTTTTTCTCCTGCTTGCACTGACTGCTGCGCACGCGGATTCATCAAAGTCTACTCTCTGTCAGTGCTGCAATCCCACCCCCCCCCCATAAATGAAATTTATAGTGACTTTAAACATAACAGAGGTATAAAAAAAATAAAACCACATGATTACATACAGGTTAAAGACTGTCCCAGCTGTGGCAAAATTGAGGTGGGCTACCTCAATGTAGAGTGAAATATAGTCCACTACCAGGAGATTTTTCTCCCAGAAGAATAGGTCTGTACCCACCCTTTGCCAGGGCCTGTCTTGGACTGGTGTGGGCATCAGCGGCTCTCTGTGTTATGCCCGGTGCTGTGAGCAGATACTACAATTTTCCACCAGCTTGCTGATGTGGGCAAAAAAACAAAATCAAATGTACACAAAATATCTAAACAAGCACATCTGAGGTGTTGACCATAAGAAGGCCTTAAATGGTCAGATATTTTATAGCACAGTTTCTGCCTAGGGGATGTTTTTATACCGTGTAGTCACCAGTGACTATACGTTTCAGGGATTGAAGTCCTCCAACTTCCCAAAGGTAAGACCTTTTTAATTATTGCTAGTAAACAAACCGTTTCTAAGTCGCTGTGGCAGTTGCCCATTCTTGTAAGTTACTGCAGCTACCAAACATCAAATTTAAGCTAACAGCTAGCGACTGCATTTTAGTGTGGATTAGCAGAGAAGCCTGGCCTGGACTTAAACTACAGAGTTTGCTGTTGAGATATGGACAGCAGCGAGGCTCCCTGATGTGTCGGCAAAAAACATAGGGCAAGATTACACCCGTATTAAAGAAAACAAATTACACCCATTTTGAGAATAGATTACACCCGTATTGAGGAGAATAGATCACACCCGTATTAAAGAAAACAAATTACACCCGTTTTGAGAACAGATTACACCCGTATTGAGGAGAACACATTACACCCGTATTGAGGGGAATAGATCATACCCGTATTTGGGAGAATAGATCCCACCCGCATTGAGGAGAATAGATCACACCCATTTTGAGGAGAACAGATCACACTCGTATTGAGGTCTGAGGCGATAATTGCGCGCTTAGAACTGCTTCTGGAAACTTCGAAGGGATTCACAACGCGTTTGGTGAATAAGTTATAGGTTTATTTGACGTAGTAGCAGTTTTTTTAATTTTTTTTTCTAATTTGTGAACGCTGAAATCTTCATATGTCAAAACCAAAATAAACATCACTTAAGCTAGCTTGCAAAGTTAACTAGCTAACTAGCTCGCTAGTGAGTCACTTCTTTTAGTGACTGTTTGCTCTTACAAAATAGGAGAAAGGCACCTTTATAGCTACACTACCATTTTAAAGTGAGACGGTGTCAAATTTAAGGTATAATAAGCCAGTGTGTACACTTGTTAGAGTTGCTCTCTAGCTAAATAACCCAGCTAGCTTAGCTGCGTATGCACGAGCTTAGGGTTAGCTTAGAGTTAATAGCCCTGCTGGACGACAGCAGCTCTGAGGGGCTCAAGTCTGAACGGGAGACGTCGAGTGACTGACCAGTGTTTGAATGACGGGATCGCAGGAACTAGCCAGTTAGCTAACGCCAGCTAGCTAAGGTCTGTGATGTGTGGGGCTGTTAGCTTGGTGGCCAGCAGGTTAACGGGCTCACACACCACAGAGCATGTCCGATGCTTCTCTCCAGAGGTGGGCGGATCGATCCAAATATCGATAATATCGATACCAACGCTGGTATTGATATTACAAACACATGAAAAAACACGCAGCCAAAAACGAGGAGAGAGACATCCCCCATTCTCTGGCCCAGACAGACCCAGACCCTCGACCCAGAGACAGAAGTCACTGGCAGAGGCTTTTCAGTCTAGCAGCAGAGAATATCCAGGTAGATATAGAGTGGTCATCTTCAGCATCAGTTCATATCAACTTTCAAAGTGCAGGTTACTTAAGTCATATGTTACTGGAGCCAACTAAATATATATATATATATATATATATATATAATTTAGATGTTGAAATCACCTAGTACATTTATTCCATTGTAAATTGTTATCTAAGATAACTATAGACAAAGCTTTAATGATCCCACAACAGGGAATTTTATAGAATTAAAGCACCATGCAAAATTACAAAGGATTGAAAGATACATAAGAGGTGACTAGAGAAAACCTTATGAACAGAACAATTTATCTCCATGGAATATTTGCACAGTCATACAAGTATGAAATTTATAGTGACTTTAAACATAACAGAGGTATAAAAAAAAAAACACATGATTACATACAGGTTAAAGACTTACTATATTATTATTTCCCTCAGCCGATTCCCCAAGGGCTGAGGAGATCCCCAGGAGCCTGGCAGGAATGTTATGGCAAACTTTGTTTTGTTGGCAGCGCAGCTCCTTCACTCTTTCACCATTCCTTTCAAATGGAACAGTGTACAGCATCTTCTTATTCATTTGGTGTCTTTTCAGCACCCTGTCAGTGGTTGAGATGCTGACTGTTTGGATATTTTCAAAGATGCCAGTGTCCTCTATAATGCCACTCTTTATCTCCCTTAGTGTTATGGCATTGTTTTCAACAACCATGGTGCAAATAGCGTCCTCCTGTTCAGGTGTGAAAAGGGGCCCTCTGCCACCCCTGTGAAGTTGTCTTGCAATTCTGTGTGGAAAAATAGTAATGCAAAACACAAAATTGAGTAAGAGATCACTGTATAAAGAACACTTACTATAAAATTCAAGTGGGATACTGTAATATTGTATGATGCATTACAGAAACTATACAGTATTACAGTACAGTGCCTATTGTTAGATAACATATCTGTTATGTCGACGAAAAGTGTGAATAACTGAGGACACAGTTGTTCTCCCAACATTTGGCTGCACCCTTCGACCAGCCTCAGCCACTGTAAGCCCATGATTGAGAACGTGGCCTATAAGTGTGGCTCTTGTCTCATCAGGGACACGCATATGTCCTTGGCCTCTTCCTCTGTTTTGGAAAAGAAAACAGAGGAAGAGGAGAAAGAAAAAACATACTGTACTTTTAATGCATTTTGACATGTTAATTTGGGCCTTTTATCATCAAATTTACACACAATGTAAAAGACATGTGTTTATGGGAATTTTTGACCGTTCTTCCAGAATCGCATTTGTGAGGTCAGACACAGATGTTGAAGGCCTGGCTTACAGTCTCTCCTCTAATTCATCCCAAAGGTGTTCTGTCGGGTTGAGGTCAGGACTGCAGGCCAGTCAAGTTCTTCCACACCAAACTGGCTCATACATGTCTTTATGGACCTGGTGTGCAGTCATGCTGGAACAGGAAGGGGCCGTCCCCAAACTATTCCCACAAAGTTGGGAGCATGAAATTGTCCAAAATCTCTTGGTGCTGAAGCATTAAGAGTTCCTTTCACTGGAACTAATGGGCCGAGCCCAACTCCTGAAAAACAACCCCACACCATAATCTCCCCTTCACCAAACTTTACACTTGGCACAATGCAGTCAGACAAGTACCATTCTCTTGGCAACCGTAAAACCCAGACTCGTTCATCAGATCGCCAGGCGGAGAAGCATGATTGGTCACTCCTGAGAACACGTCTCCACTGCTCTAGAGTCAGCGTCAGTGGCGTCTCTTTACATCACTGAATTTCACACTTTGCATTGCACTTGGTGATGTAAGGCTTGGATGCAGCTGCTTGGCCATGGAAACCCATTCCATGAAGCTCTCTACGCTGTTCTTGAGCTGATCTGAAGGCCACATGAAGTTTGGAGGTCTGTAGTGATTGACTCTGCAGAACGTTGGTGACCTCTGCGCATCCTAAGCAATGAGGCCCAGACCTCCCTTTCCCCAGCCACTTCCACTAGCTCCCTGTGGGGGATTCCGAGGCGCTCCCAGGCCAGCTGGGCAATATAGTCATACCAGTGTGTCCTGGGTCTTCCCCAGGGTCTCTTTCTGGGTGGACTTGCCTGTGACACCTCCTGAGGGAGACGTCCAGGAGGCATCCTAACCAGATGCCCGAACCACCTCAGCTGGCTCCTCTCGACGTGGAGAAGCAGCGGCTCTACTCCGAGTCCCTCCTGGATGACCGAACTTCTCACCCTATCTCTAAGGGAGAGTCCAGACACCCTGCAGAGGAAACTCATTTCGGCCGCTTGTATTCGCAATCTCATTCATGGTCATTATCCAAAGCTCATGACCATAGGTGAGGGTGGGAACGTAGATCGACCGGTAAATCGAGAGCCTTGCCTTATGGCTCAGCTCTTTCTTTACCACAACAGACCGGTAAAGAGCCCACATCACTGCTGACCCAGCACCAATCCGCCTGTCAATCTCCCGCTCCCTTTTACCATCACTCGTGAACAATCATCCGCTGACCCCGCTCTGTCATTTTACGTGGCCGACCACTTCATGGCTGAGTTTCTGTCATTCCCAACATTCCCAACTTCACTTTGTTATAATCCCACTGACAGTTGACTGTGGAATATTTAGTAATGAGGAAATTTCACGACTGGACTTGTTGTACAGGTGGAGTCCGATCACGGTACCACACCGGCACGGACTGAGGTTGCAAGGCGACAGGAGGTCTTAGAGCTTCCTCAGCCATTTCAGAAAATTCAGACACTTCCCCAGATTGACACTTCAATTCAGCTAATCATCATCTCTCTTAAATGTGGCAGCACTTCATAAGACCACACCCCTTTAATTAGCAGACTAATCATGATCTCACTGCTTCTTAATGATGGAGGAAAACTCCATAATAGTTTGCATTACAATTATTATTCACCATTTGCTCAAAGACACAAATAAACAAAACCACTGGTGATGTTTTTCAGGAATGTTGTTTATTTAAGTGTAATGAGTAAAAGGGCCCGATTCATTACCAGAAAGATTCTGATTAGAGTTACTATAAAACCTATTAATAAAGAAACATGTATACATTATTAAGTAGCATGACAGTAAATTACTACTTAATGTAAATGATACGAGCTCCCACAGACACCATGGAATAACACAGACACAATCCCTTCACTCTTTAATGGGTCTTTAAAAGTCAAAAACAACTGAGAGATCTGACATCATAGCAGGTGAAGCTGGAACTCAGCACTCATGGTGTTTGTTCAGAAGTTCAGTATGAGAAATGAATTTTATTGGTGGCCCTGATTAGAAAAAAAAGCTTTAATGAACAACACTAGTCACACATTGCTGAGTATTTGAATTGTAAAGGGATTTTTTGTTTTTAATCAAATTGAGAGATCATTTTGACTTAATTACTTACCGGACTCGCCGGGGTCCAGAAGAAGTCTGCACAATGACCCACTTTTTCTTCGTAATAGAAACTTCTTCCTGCACAGAGAGAGAGAGAAAGAGAGAGAGAAAGAGAGAGAAAAGAGTGAGAGAGAGGGGGGGAAGAAAGAGGGTGTGAGAGAGAGAGAGAGAAAGAGAGGGGGGAGAGAAAGAGGGTGTGAGAGAGAGAGGGAGAGGAGGAGGAGGAGGAGAGAGACAGAAAGAGAGAGAGAAAGAGACAGAGTGAAAGAGAGAGGAAATGAGAGGGGGGAGGGTGTAAGAGAGAGAAAGAGGGGGAGAAAGAGAAAGAGCGAGAGAGAGAGGGTGTGAGAGAGGAGTGGGAGAGAGAGAAAGAGAGAGCAAGAGAGAGCGAGAAAGAGAGTGAGAGAGAGTGAGAGAGAGAAAGAGAGCAAGAAAGAGTGAGAGAGTGAGAAAGAGAGTGAGAGAGAGAGAGAGAAAGAAAGTGTGAGAGAGGAGGGGGAGAGAGAGAGAGTGAGAGAGAGAGGGAGAGAGAGGGAGAGAGAGCGAGAGAGAGAGAGAGAGAGCAAGAGAGAGCAAGAGAGAGAGAGCGAGAGAGGGAGAGAGAGAGAGAGCAAGAGAAAGAGAGAGAGACAGAGAGCAAGAGAGAGAGAAAGAG
>NC_051223.1:37227615-37322615 GCF_015220715.1 Pygocentrus nattereri
AGAGAGGGAGAGAGAGATAGAGGGAGAGAGAGAGAGATAGAGGGAGAGAGAGAGAGAGAGAGAGAGAGAAAGAAAGAGCGAGAGGGAGAGAGAGAGAGAGAGAGAGAGAGAGAGAGGGAGACAGAGCGAGAGAGAGATAGAGGGAGAGAGAGGGAGAGAGCGAGAGAGAGAGAGATAGAGGGAGAGAGAGAGATAGAGGGAGAGAGAGAGAGAGAGAGAAAGAAAGAGAGCGAGAGAGAGGGAGACAGAGCGAGAGAGAGAGAGAGAGAGGGAGACAGAGCGAGAGAGATAGAGGGAGAGAGGGAGAGAGAGAGAGATAGAGGGAGAGAGCGAGAGAGAGAGAGAGGGAGAGAGCAAGAGAGAGAGAGAGGGAGACAGAGCGAGAGAGAGATAGAGAGAGGGAGAGAGAGATAGAGGGAGAGAGAGAGAGATAGAGGGAGAGAGAGAGAGAGAGAGAGAGAGAGAAAGAAAGAGCGAGAGGGAGAGAGAGAGAGAGAGAGAGAGAGAGAGATTTTTCTTGATGAGTCGAGAGGGAAAATAAAGTTAGTCCTCCAGGTGACTTTAGGTTAAAGAAATCACCTCCTCCTTGGGGTCGCTGAACATTTCTGACATCATGTTGGACGGTCCTAGCTGGCACACTTGCATTTGAGTGTTATATGGGACCATCATTCCTTGTTGTTGTTTGCCACCGCAATTGTGACAATGTGACCTGGAACTCCTGTCGGAGCTCATTTTTCTTTCGTTCTGTAAAGATGATTATAATAAAATATTTTAATCTACAAATCTGAAACGATGTGGGCAACACTGATCATGCAGCATTCACGCACCAACATGACAGCATTTCTCAGGCAGTTTGATAAGATGAGGGACAAAACATTCAGTCTGTACAATTAAAAAAAACTGTTTCAAGTTTAAAAATAACGCTGAGATTTATGGTACACCTGCTGTATCGTTCTTCAGTGCTTGTGGCTGTTTCATATAAATGTTTTATTTCTTTCACAAAAGTACCTCAAAATCCGTCACACCGCAGTACAACTAGCCATCGTTCCGTTTCTTTCAAGGTGTTTCTGGTAATACAGACTATTTTACCCCTTGAGAGACACAAAATCCTTAAAACCTGAACAGAGACTCTTACCTGTATCAGCTCACCTGTGGCCACGGGACTGGAGTGTATGTGCAGGTTTTCACAGACTGTGCAGGATTTTATGCCTCGTCTTTTGCTTTCACTTCCTTTCAGGGTTGTTCATTCATACGTAGAAGTTCTTTTTTACATGTGTGTTGGAAACAATCCAGCTGGCCGAGTTCTCACTGCAGTTCAGTCTGTAACATGAGAATGAACACGTCACTCAAACACACTGGAGAATCCACATTCCACACGAGCTCTGCACCAAAGACCAGAGATTAATGATCAAATGAAAGCAGCGTGATCGGTGAAGTCTCTGAGATCTTCAGGGTAAATCAGCCTCGTGTGTCTTTCTGCTCTCAGAGCGGCTCATGTTGGACAGACAACCCCAGTTATGAGCTCATGATGTGAGTCAGCAGGTCGACTAATTCACCTTGACTGGTGACACCATCAGTGCCGGACAGCAGGCGAAATCTCTTTGGTTATCTCGCTCAGACTGGAGGACGGCTTCTAAAAAACTTGGTCAAATACTTTAAATATATAACATCCATCCATCCTAAGCAATGAGGCCCAGACCTCCCTTTCCCCAGCCACTTCCACTAGCTCTCCAAGGGGGATTCCGAGGCGCTCCCAGGCCAGCTGGGCGATATAGTCACGCCAGCGTGTCCTGGGTCTTCCCCGGGGTCTCCTCCCAGGTGGACTTGCCTGTGACACCTCCCAAGGGAGGCATCCAGGAGGAATCCTAACCAGATGCCCGAATCACCTCAGCTGACTCCTCTCGACGTGAAGAAGCAGTGGCTCTACTCCGAGTTCCTCAAGGATGACTGAACTTCTCACCCTTTCTTTAAGGGAGAGTCTAGACACCCTGCGGAGGAAACTCATTTCGGCCGCTTGTATTCGCAATCTTATTCTTTCGGTCATTACCCAAAGCTCATGACCATAGGTGAGGGTGGGAACGTAGATCGACCGGTAAATCGAGAGCCTTGCTTTATGGCTCAGCTCTTTCTTTACCACAACAGACCGGTAAAGAGCCCGCATCACTGCTGACCCAGCACCAATCCGCCTGTCAATCTCCCACTCCCTTGTACCATCACTTGTGAACAAGACCCCAAGATACTTGAACTCCTCCACTTCAGGCAAGAGCCTATCCCCGACCCAGAGAGGGCTCTCCACCCTTTTCCACCTGAGAACCATGGTCTCGGAGTTAGAGGTACTGATTCTCATCCCGGCCACTTCACACTCGGCTGCAAACCGATCCAGCGAAAGCTGAAGTTCGCGGCCTGATGTCCCCAATAGGACCACATCATCTGCAAACAGCAGCGATGTGACCCTGAGGTCACCAAACCGGACAGCCTCCATCCCCTGACTGCGCCTAGAAATTCTATCCATAAAAATTCTGAATCGGTGACAAAGGGCAGCCCTGACGGAGTCCAACTCTCACTGGGTACAAGTCTGACTTACTGCCGGCCATGCGGACCAAACTCCAGCTTTGTTTGTACAGGGCCTGAATGGCTCGTAGCAAAGAGCCATGTACCCCATACTCCAGAAGCACCTCCCACAGAATACCCCCGGGGAACACAGTCGATTGCCTTCTCCAGATCCACAAAGCACATGTGGACTGGTTGTGCAAACTCCCGTGAACCCTCCAGAATCCTGGAGAGGGTGAAGAGTTGGTCCAGTGTTCCATGACCAGGGCGGAACCCGCACTGCTCCTCCTGGATCCGAGGCTCGACTATAAGCCGGACTCTCTTCTCCAGTACCCCTGCATAGACCTTACCAGGGAGGCTGAGGAGTGTGATTCCCTGTAGTTGGAACACACCCTCCGCTCCCCTTTTTTAAAAAGAGTCACCACCACCCCAGTCTGCCAGTCCAGTGGCACCGCCCCAGATGTCCATGCAATGTTGAAAAGCCGTGTCAGCCAAGACAGCCCCACAGCATCCAGAGCCTTGAGGAACTCAGGGCAGATCTCATCCACCCCTGGAGCGTTGCCACCAAGGAGCTTCTTAACTACCTTCGCGACTTCGGCCTCAGTAATGGACAAGCCTATTCCCATGTCCCCAGACTCTGCCTCCTCACTGGAGAACGTGTCGGTGGGATTGAGAAGGTCCTCAAAGTATTCCTTCCACTGCCCAATGACGTCTTCAGTCGAAGTCAGCAGCACACCATCTCCACTACATACAGTGCTTGTGGCACACTGCTTTCCCCTTCTGAGTCGCCTGACGGTTTGCCAGAATCTTTTCAGAGCCGACTTAGTCACTTTCCAAGGCCTCACCAAACTCCTACACGGGTTTTTGCCTTGGCGATGACTGAAGCCGCAGATCGCTTGGCCTGTCAATACCTGCCAGCTGCCTCTGGTGTCCCACAGGCCAACAATGCCTGGTAGGACTCCTTCTTCAGCTTGACGGCATCTCTCACCTGGGGTGTCCACCACCGGGTTCGAGGATTACCGCCCCGAAAGGCACCAACTACCTTACGGCCACAGCTACAGTCAGCCGCTTCAACAATGGAGGAACGGAACATGGCCCATTCTGAGTCAATGTCCCCCACCTCCCTCGATGAGCGTTAAAGTCTCCCAGTAGGACAATAGAGTCTCCAGGAGGAGCACTTTCAAGCACCCTTCCCAAGGACTCTAAGAAGGCTGGGTACTCTGAACTGCTGTTCGGTGCATAAGCACAGACAGCAGTCAGGACCCGTTCCCCAACCCGAAGGCGTAGGGAAGCTACAGTCTCGTCCACTGAAGAAAACCCCAACATACAGGCACCAAGGGGCTATGAGAAAGCCCACACCTGCCCACTGCCGCTCACCATGGGCAAGTCCAGAAAATAATAAAGTCCAGCTCCTCTCAAGGAGATTGGACCCAGAGCCCAAGCTGTGTGTTGAGGTGAGCCCGACTATATTTAGCAGGTATCTCTCAACCTCGCGCACCAACTCAGGCTCCTTCCCCGCCAGTGAGGTAACGTTCCAAGTTCCAAAAGCCAGTTTCAGCAACCGAGGATCAGAACGCCAAGGCTCACGCCTTCGGACACTGCCCGATCCACAAAGCACCGAACCCCTACTACTGCCCCTCCCATTGGTGGTGGGTCGATGGGAGGGGGGACTCATGTAACTCCTTCGGGCTGGGCCCGGCCGGGCACCATGAGTAAATGCCCGGCCACCAGACGCTCGCTGGCGTCATGATTCTCAACTGATAAAGGCATCATGTTTCTCAACCGCTGCTTATTTAGTCAACCTCACTGAACTCAATTTGTTTAAATCAACTGTTTTGCCTGTTTGACCAACATTAAGCTGCCAATATCGTTTATTTCCAAAAGAGGAAATTTAGAAAGATATTCAGATGTAGCGTCTGAATTTTTGCCTAAGGACTTTTTTTTCTTGTCCAAGCATTCATTCTGCTGTTTTACGTCTTGGTATTTAGAATTTAAAACATTAATTTTTACACTGAACTTGACATTTTATCTAGTATGAATTAATGACTGTATAAGTTTAAGGGTTAACTAATCGCCTTCATGATCTTAATTATGAATTATGTGCTCATGCAAGCAGGAGATAAAAGCTCAACACGTCCATCTTCTAACACCGGACTAACGTCCAGGTCAGAAACAATGAGGGAATGTGGTGTTTCTGCTTATTATGGGGTGTTGCGGTATTTCTACAGGTCATTCTTTGAGCCTGCAGTGACGTCCACGTCATCACAGCGCTGACGAGAAGCGATGGCTGAGACCGTCTGGACCTTTCAACACACGTTGAATAGCTTTCTGAAATATTTGTCAGATGTCTCTGCAAACGTTTCAGTTCCTGAGCAACTTCTAATGGTGGTTTTTAGTCTGCACTACTTTGAAAGCTTGTGTTCATTTATTGAGGACGGCGTGTAATTTCAAATGATTTAGTTCATTTTTGACTGTCTCAGCCCTCGTCCCTCACACACACACACACACACACACACACACACACACACACACACACACACACACACACACACACCATCAACACCATCAACAACCTTTGGCTTTATCACCTTCTTGACTGTCAGACATGTGTAATGTGTCAAAGATTGTAGTTTATAGGTTATTTAAATTGTTAATAGTTATTTAAGCATTACTTCAAAAGTGTGTGTTGATCTCTTGAGCAGTGAACTGGTGTGTAATATCAGTTAATTTAGTAGTTCATCCATTCTGCTTATGTTAAGTACAATAGAAAGCCCACAATACTGAAATGTTTTTGGCCGATATTCTTCCCCAATTAAACTCCTAATAAAGGTGAAGATAAAATAAAATAAAAACATAACAAGAAATGCATTAAGTCCATCCATCCATTTTCTAAGCCGCTTCTCCTTCATGGTCGTGGGGGGGGTGGTTGGTGGTGGTGCCGGTGCCTATCCCAGCAGTCATAAGGCAGGATACACCAGGGACAGATCACCAGTCCATCGCAGGGCAGACAGACAGTCACTCACACCCAGGGGCAGCTTAGCATGTCCAATTGGCCTGACTGCATGTCTTTGGATTGTGGGAGGAAACCAGAGGAAACCCACACAGACACGGGGTGAACATGCAAACACCACACAGAGAGGACCCCGGTCACCCGGCCAGGGAATCAAACCCAGGCCCTCCTCACTGTGAGGCGACAGCACCACGAACCACGCCACCGTGCTGCCCCTACTGCTCAAGTCGATTCTGTTGAAATATTGGTCTAAATTTCAGAGTTTCACTAACTAAGGCAACAGAAAAAGTGCTTCCGATTGAAAAAAACAAAGTGCTGAAAAGTCACAAAGTGCAGTAGCTTCAGAAAAATAAAGATAATGCAGAACAAAGTATAAAAGCAAAAGTTATTAAAGTTAAGTTATTAAAAGGGAAAAGTCCATTTAAAAATCACCAGCACATTTGAAGCACATCTAAGACCGTCTGGCACTTTGTTCCAATCGTTTTGCAGCATGGCAGCTAAACACTGCTACACCCTGCGATCACAGGTAGAGCAACATTCTTTGAGTAAGTCCTGATACATGATCATGTCTGGGAACTTCACCGATGTAATTGTTCAAAACTCGTGAAATCGTGATCAGGAAAAAGACATTTTATAAAAATGTCAAAAATCAGTCAGAATGTTTGGCTCTTCTGATGTTTAAAGCTGCGGTCACTCTGGCGTTTTCCAGTTTGCATTGCCATGTTGCTGCAGTTAGTAAGCCAACAGTGAGGGGCGTAACTAGACCTTTCAGAAAGGGGCAGCCAGGTGTGACCGTACGTTAGCGTACGTCGTCTCTGTGCATAACCAAGCCTTCCATTCATTTCCACAGGAGTAAAACGTTACATCAGTACCACTTTTGCCAAAAGTAAACAAAAACATGACATCACATGAAGGCATGATGTTCAATGCACATCATTAAGAAGAATATTTCATATAAACAGGCCATAGAAATTCATTTAGATTCATTTAGGTTTCCATCACTACAGGCTACACGTGAGTCTAACAATGAGAAGGCAGTGTATCAGGTAATATACAACACGTGTGTATTCAACACACACAAGCCGCTTATCCTTCTGGGTCATGGGGGGAGCTGGAGCCTATCCCAGCTGTTATTGGAGGGAAGGCAGGATACACCCTGGACAGGTCGCCAGTCCATCACAGGGCAGACACACACACACACACACACACACACAGAAACAAAGGGGCAATTTAGTATCTCCAATAAGCCTGACTGCATGTCTTTGGACGGTGTGAGGAAACCGGAGCACCCAGAGGAAACCAACACAGACACGGGGAGAACATCCTCCACACAGATAGGACCCTGGTAGCGACAGCGCTACCCACAGCACCACCATTTCGCCCATTTATTCAACAGTAAAAAGTTAGTTAGCATGATAAACGAGTGTAGCAGACCAACTCATCTCATCATCGAATGGCCTGGTTTATAGTGTAGATCACAGAGCAGCTCTGCTAAAGGCACCCAGTGCACATTGGCTCAGCCGTTTGCCGAGTAAGCTGGCCCATCACCGCAGGATACACGAATTATGAAACACAGCATCATCAGACTCTCTTGATTGATTAAACACCCTGATGCATTTCTCATAATCCATGCTTCATTAAATCATGAACTGATGGCTGACTGTCTCTGGCCATACTTGCTTCCAGGTTGGCATTGGCCACCTTTAGCCACGCCATGGCTACATCTGCTAACAGCGATGACAAATTGAGCATAATTATTTTAGATAATTATACTCCTGGGTGGGTAGCGCTGTCGCCTCACAGTGAGGAGGGCCTGGGTTCGATTCCCCGGCCGGGTGAGCAGGGTCCTCTCTGTGTGGAGTTCCCCCACGGGTTTCCTCCGGGTTCTCCGGTTTCCTCCCACAGTCCGAAGACATGCAGTCAGGCCGGTTGGAAATGCCCCTAGGTGTGAGTTATACAGATATTATACAGATAACTGGTGTGGTCGGCAATGATGGGGTGGCTCGTTACTTTTCCAGCTTTCAGAAACAGGCAGAGTATCGATCCCAGTGAGGCCTCCTGTGTTCGGTAACTCTTACAGGCGAAGCCAATGACGATTTACCAAATCCTTTACTGTTCCAGATGAATCCGCCAGCCTCTGTGCCTCAGAGTGTAAACCAGGATGGTATGTTGATGTGTTAATGGATATTTTTAGATTTTTTTGTATTTATAGAGATTTCAACATTAATATTAGCTTCTAATAGCCTATCATTTATGCAAGTGGTCACAGAAAAAAAAAAGTGTTCATTTTTCACATTCAGCAGAGAATTGAAGTGTTTGATTCTAGTGGGACTTCCAAATTACACGCTTTAGAGTAAACAAGACCATTAAGTCATTTAACATGGTCATCATTGATGAAGCAGAATTAGAGTCAGAGCCAGGATTAGAAAGGTAAGTACAGCTGGTTGATCTTTGGATCAGTTGTGACTTCTGTTTTAACCTTTAGCCGTTCTACTGAGAAGAGAGAGTGCTGTGCTTATTAAGTAACTGTCAGGCAGCATAAGAAGAAGTTCACTAAAGCTGGAACGTGATATTTATTAATATTGCAAAACAGTGGATTCATTTTTGAGATGTAATGTTTCCTAACTCTGCAGTTAAAACAGACACTGTACACACGCTCCTGTTCCCACTATACTGGCTGATGTTAATGAACAATTAAATGAAATATGACAGCGATGGCAGTGAATAGTGAAGAGAAAGAGTTGAATGTGTTGCTGTTTATTAGGATTGACAGTAGCGCAGCTTACGTGCTGTGTTTGGAAAAAGGCAAGTGGCAACACCCTGTTAAACAGCAGGAGGTACCGTCACAATATTCCTAACTGCTTAAAACAGTTTCAAAAAATGTTTTTCACCACGCTTCATATTGATTTCTTTTTACAGTGATTAAAAATGAATAAATAAATATTAGGAGCTCAGTAACAATGTTCTACGTTGCTTTGATTGATTGTTTCAGCTGTGTGTAATATCGGTTGCTTAGTAACAGACATAACCAGATCATTGACCTCAAGTGCTTTACGATTTCCTAAATTGTTGCTGTAAGATCAGAAATAACTCCCACATGAAGATTTACTTCTTTAATACAAATGTAAAAAACATTTATTTTTACCTATTTTGATCTTAAATTTAGGACAAAACATACGTTCCTGTAACACTGCCTCTGGACTGCGCAGCCTTCTGATTGGACTTCATTCACTGAAAGAAATTCAGTCCGAGCCGTGTTTAATCTGTATATGGGAAACAGGCTTATTGGATTAGCATATTTCATCAGTTCAACTGTAAATTTAGATCTATGCTGAACATCTGAAGTTGCTCAAATGCTGAAGTTTTGATCAGCAGAGCATGACGTCTCTGTGAAAGAATTCGGCCAAACCATTTATAAGAAACGGGTGGCTTCTTCTTGCCGCCTTATCTTGTCCTTTGCTTTTCATTGTTCTGAAAGAATTTCTTGTAAAAGCTGCAACAGGCAGGTGTTGAAAGGCATCTTGTTTGTGTCTGTCTGTTCATAAATGACATGTGTCTTTTTGCTAGAATGAAAGTAAAAAAAAACTTCTGATTTCTGAGAACCGACATCACCTCTCAGACGAGACACCAAAGAGAAGAGTCTGTGTTAACGTTGAGCTGCACTGTAAAAAATGTCGGTGAAATTAACAGTTAAATGCAGTAAAATCATGACAATAAAACTAAGTTGAAACAGTAAAGTTGTGTGTAATTTACAGTTCACTGTAGTAAAATTCTAAACCAAACATAGCTGTAAATTTTACTGTAAAAACATGTAGAAAG
Source organism: Pygocentrus nattereri (assembly GCF_015220715.1). Taxonomy (NCBI): domain Eukaryota; kingdom Metazoa; phylum Chordata; class Actinopteri; order Characiformes; family Serrasalmidae; genus Pygocentrus; species Pygocentrus nattereri. The sequence goes on from NC_051223.1 coordinate 37,236,995, forward strand.
AAGCAGATTTCTTTGTATACTTTACAGTTTACTGTGATTAAACACAGAAAACCTGTAATACAAAAAGCAATACAATACCGTTAAAATGACACTTTTTCCTGGTAGAATTTCTTTAGTACAGAACAAAATTGTATTACATTTTACATTAGATAAGCATATGTACAAATACAGTAAAAGTTCATGTGAAGTGTCAAAAACAGGTGAAACGGTTTAGTAAGTTAGTACAAAAAGATATATGAACTAGTTTTATTGCCTAATTTAAAAACATTTGAGTGTTTAGTTTAAACCTGCACTTTACACACACAAGTGCATGTGACTGAAATGAACATGGAATATGTTGAGACAGATAAATATTACATTTAATATTAGGTAAATAAATATCATGGCAATGGCAATTAAGTTATTTTATCTTTTTAGATATTGATATATTTTTTTAATAAGGGTACTTTAAATAAAACCATCTGTCCTGCAAAAATAAATGTATGATTTTTATTTTAAAACTAAATGAGCTCTGACTGGTCCAATTGCGGAGAAGTAGAGTTTGTTTCTGCTGTTTTATTGGCTGTGTGATTATTGGCTGTGTGATTATGGAGGGAGCAGTCGTTTTGTGGTAGAGGCTGAGTGTGAAGACGCAGAGAGAGTATTAACGATTCAGTTACTTCAAACTTTAAATTCTTTAAATAGCTGTCGTTTGTAGGCAGACAAACACAAGCTTGTTGGTGGTGGAGGGGGTAGAGCGGGCTGACCGGGGTTAATTTAGTTTGGGGAGTATCCTGCTAGGCTAAATTAAGATTAAGTGACACTTATTAGTCGCACAATGGGGAAATCCATCCATGCATTTAATCCATCCGTGAAATGAAACACCACACACACTAGGGGGCAGTGAGCACACTTACCCAGAGCGGTGGGCAGCCCAATCCGCAGCACCCAGGGAGCAGTTGGGGGTTAGGTGTCTTGCTCAAGGACACCTCAGTCGTGTGCTGTCGGCTCTGGGGATCGAACCAGCGACCTTCCGGTCATGAGGCTGGTTCCCTAACCTCCAGCCCACGACAGCCCAGATGTGCTTTGGTATGTTTGGTAAATGCACTTTGGTATGTTTTTTCATGCTGTTGAGGAGGCTAAAACATTAAAACTGGCAGATTAAAAGTGATTACCTGCCGTTTTTGTAGCAAATCACTTGGGACTTTGAAGGGTTATGTGTTGCACTGTAGTTAAACGAACCCCAATGTTTTTTGGCGCTGACTGCAAGTGGATATTTTGTACTTCTGCACTAATTACATGTCCCTTGTCTTACTGTGTGGAGAGAATGACTTGAAACAATTTGGAAGTGCCAAGGTTTTCTCAGAGATGTTGGAGGATTTAAAAGATTGGGAAGGAAATGGAATTACTGTAGGTGATAAAAACAGTCAAAGGGGCTCTGTGTTGTATTGCTGGTGATAATCTGGGTTCACACAACATTGGCGGGTTTACTGAAAACTTCATTCTCAGTACTTTTGCAGATACTGTAAAATCACACAAAGTGAGTTTCAGACTGATGATCCAAATGTGTGTGGTCCACAGCGCACCCCTAAAAGTTATGATTCTGCTGTTGGTGATCTACAGACTGAAGGTGGAGACAGTCAAGACATCAAAAGGCATAAAGGTAAGCTCTGTTTTCAATACTCTGGCATCATTTCATGTTTGCCTGCCTGGTCTTCCACCTTGTTTAGTTTGCTATGACCTATTTGAAGGCGTGTTATCCTATGATGTTGCACTGTACTTGAAGCATTTCATTGAGAAAAACAAATGGTTTACATATTCAATGTTGAACCAGCGCATCAAGCAGTTCAAGTACAAAGGATCTGATGCCCTTACAAAGCCATGCTCTGTCAACTCTGGGGTCGCCAATCTTTCGGGGCAAGCTATCCAGAACTGGAATTTCTGATTGCTGCCTGTATTAATTGGTGACAAAGTACAAAATCCAGAAGATGATGTGTGGAAGTTAATTCTCCAGCTTAAAGATCTGGTTGATATGATTTGTGCACAGAAGATTTGACACAAGTGGCCTATCTTGACATTTTAATCCAAGAATATTTGGAATCAAGAATGTTTTTCTTTTCAGAGAGTCCACTAAAACCAAAACATGTGACAAAACAGAGTTCAGGGCTGCAATGTCTTAATGTTAACGACTTGGTGGATTTTTATCCATTGCCATCATATGTCGTTAATGGACACAGTCATTCCACTGAAACATAGTGTGTTGTCCACTGTGGAGGAGAAACCAGATTAAAAATCACACGATACACAGAATTGATTTGAAACTCTGTACTGCTGACACACAGCTGGATATTAATATAATTACATAAATAAATGTGTCTTCTTAATAAATTGCTTGGTTATTGTATGCTCAAAGTAGAAGTTCCTCTTATCCGAAGTGCTACTTGACTAAATTTCTTTGAAAGTGAATTTTTCCATGGTTTCAGAAATGACCGACAAGATATTCTAGACTTCAAGACTTTACAGTCCATTGGGGAGGAAACTTTCCACCCCTGATTTTCAGTTTATTGAGGAAGCTGATTTGCTGTCAGTGTTGAGGCCAATTCAAGCCCGCAAAGTCCTGGCAGCTTGGAAGCGGAGAGATGTAAGTAAAGTGTTGCAGTACGGGATGTCACGATTGACCAAAAGGGTCAGCATTTAAGATCAATCTAAATCATTTGTTTGTTGTTTTGTTTTGCAGGCCAGACTCCTGAAACAAGTAGTTCCCCTGTTAGTGCCTCACCAGGACCGCCTGCATTCTTGCCATCAATTTCACCCAGAGGTTCATCCTCAGCCTCTTCCAGCAACTGCCAAAGCCCTGAAATAGGTTGGGTGGATAGCTTTATGATACCGTGGGATAAGTTCCCAGAAGAACTGATTCAGTTATTGGAGAGAGGAAAAAGGCCTAGTCTGCGCATGAGAAGAGAAATGGTCCAAATTGTGGTGCATGAGATGACGCGAAAGAGTTCTTGCATAAGTAAAAGGACCTCTACTGAAGTCAACAAAAAGATGGTAGCAAAATATCCCAAATCTCTACAGGACATAATAGAGGGAGAAGTGGTTGGGCCAGGGTACCACTCTCTTGTCAAGAGGTTGCAATATAGGGTGGAGAATGTAAAGCGGTCTACAGACGAAGTCCCTCCAGAAACAAGAGCAGCAATCCAGGACACATATGGGTGCATTAACTGGGATCTAAAATTTCTGCCCCTTGGAGAGACCCCAGAGAGCCAGCAAGAGAAGAAAAACTAAAGACGATGTTTCAGCAAACCAATGCAAATTCACAGGAGGTCAGATTTCTAATGAGAGCTACTTTCTACACACAGCGTAAACAAGTCAACCAGGGGGAAAATATCAAATATCTTCCGGGAGAGTGGCCGTTTTGGTTTCACGAACCTGACATGGCTATCCACTTTAGGTAACTCACCGGAATTGGGCTCGAAGAAACTTTCACACGAAATGTGGATCTGAAGGGGAAACGGCTCCTGAACTACATGAATACTGTGTGTGAGAACAAAAACAGAAGTTCCTCCAGGCTGTAACAAAGCGCAAAGTGATGAAGGGAGAGCTTAGTGGTTGCTCTGAAGATGTCAAGGAGATGGTGCTGCTTCTGCTGTCTTACTTCAGTGAGAAGGAAGATGTGATGTTCTCTTATGTGGAGGACACATGCCTGGCAGGGGGAGTACAAATGGACCAAGTTCAGCTGACTCCAACCATCGTTGTGTGTGGTAAGTTCTTTTTTTTTTCTTTTTTATATTCGGGTTAAATGCAAGTATTTTAACGTATTTTAATATGTTTGCATTCTCTCCCCTAAACTTGCACACACATTCATTTTTGTAAGGATGGTAACAGACCTTAAAAATTTAAAGTGCTGTATGATTTTGTTAAAACTGTCTTTGTTTGTGGTTTTTGTTTGTTTAGGGTGATCTGGCTGTTCTGCAGGAAGGTTCATGCTGAGATCGAGGCATTGACAACATCCCCTTCTTCATTTCTGCCCTGTGCATGATGATTTTGGAAGCTACATCCATTACCCGTCAGAGCTGGCGTCAACCCTGGAGTTTTTGCGGAGGTGTGGTGTCCCTTGACCAACTAATTTTTTTTTTTAATTGAAACAAAACAATTAGCAGCTGCAGTGACTTGTGGGTTAGAGGAGTTTAATATTAGTGCTTAAAACAGTTTGAATAAAGTAATAAAGGTTAATGGAAGTTTTTATTGCTAGTAAATCTGTTTTTAATTTGGTCATTTGTGTTTCTTCTATTTCTCAAGGTGTTTTTCTCTCCAACCCAGAGAAGGGCGCTAAGGTGGAGAAGACGACCATCTTCCTGTGAACCCTAGAGTGCTTACCTTGATTCAGGAACTTTCAGATCACGAGTGGCATGATGTCTGAATATGGACTGAACAGATTTATGGCATGTGACATGCTCCACTAAACATTTAGTTTCAGCTCAACTGCTTACTTCAAGCTTAAAGGAGAAGTCCAGTGTGAAATGGACTTGGGGTGTCCCCAGCATTTTGTCCCCAGCATTTTAAGGTTCCAGTCCTCTCACATCTGGTTATTTTGTAAACAATAGCTGTTTTGTTTGCTGGCTCTGCTTTTTGGTCTCCTGTCGACGAAGTGTTTTCACACCTAAAAGTCCATACTAAGGTTTGTGTGTTTGTTGCATTGTATAGGTTTATTCCGGTTAGTTTTGGTTTCACACTGGAGATTAGTGAGCAGAATAAAAAGCTTTACTACATTCTGTGGAGTCTCCCTGTATTTTACACTGATTTGTAGAACATGTGTACAGAAATTTGCCTTTTCGGCTATACTGAATGCTGCCTCCCTGACAGAATTCAACACTCCTTTGCATGTACATGCGTCTTGCAGCAGAATAAGCATCAAACTACCCTTGTATTTTTTTTTTTCTGTTAAGGTTTAATCTACCATTACAGTAGATACAGAAATGACCATACTGCTGCTTGATGTGCACGCCAAAGGAAATTTATGTTCAGCACAACAGATGTTCTTATTTTTCTTCTTTAGATACATGAATTTGGCCTTTAAAGCAAGTTTTAGACAAAAGTGAATGTGCATTTATTGATTAGTTTTATTGCTTATATCAAATCAAATCAAATCAAATTTATTTATATAGCGCTTTTTACAACTGATGTTGTCACAAAGCAGCTTTACAAAAATGGGAATCACAGCACAGAGAATCAGACAAAACACTGAACATAATATACAGAATATACAGAACCCCCGTGAGCGCTGAGGCAAGGAAAAACTCCCTCAGAGCTGGAGGAGGAAGAAACCTCGGGAGGACCAAGACTCACATCTAAAGGGGGGACCATCCTACCACTGGTCAGACAACTTATAAGTTAAACATTGAAAAGTCAATTTTACATCCACGCAGTTCTAATATATTCAGGTGTGTATAATCAACAGTGGAAACAATTAGAGTTCATATAGATTTGGATGTGATCTGTAGTGGAGAAGCTGCGTTCCAGAAACTTCCATCAGTCTGGTCAATCAGGGGGACAGGGGGACTTGAGGGTGGGACATCCATCAGTATTGGGCCGGACCGGTGGACAGTCAGTAACTCGGAGGAAGGAAAGATTTAGGAATTAGTTTAGACTGGATTTATGAAGAACAGAAAATGTAAAAAATTATCAGAGTGTGACTAATGACTCCGGCAGGTCTGAATATGACAGCCTAACTAAAGGGAGAGAGCCAGAAGGTAACATAGACACGGAGGCTCCCTGAGACACTGGCATTCACCCACTCCACCGTCCACAAACCTGAGTGACTGCATGTAGTGAGTGACAGCAGCACCAGCATCTCAGTTTACCCACAATTCACTATGTCCATGAACCCCTGGATCTGCAGCCTTATCTAAAGGGAATTAACATTAACTACCAAAAGCTAAACTAAACAAGTAAGTTTTTAGTCTAGACTTAAAGATTGAGACTGTGTCTGAGTCCCGAACATTATCGGGGAGATTATTCCAGAGTTGGGGCGCTTTATAAGAGAAAGCTCTTCCTCCTGCAGAGCTTCTCTGAATTTTGGGAACTACTAGGAAGCCAGCACCCTGTGATCTAAGTAATCGTGGTGGTTCATAATAGGAGATAAGGTCTCTCAGATACTCAGGAGCGAGCCCATGTAGGGCTTTATGCGTTAACAGGAGAATTTTATAGTCTATGCGGAATTTGACTGGAAGCCAGTGAAGAGCTGATAGGACTGGACTAATATGGTCAAATTTTCTAGTTTTAGTAAGGACCCTGGCTGCAGCATTTTGAACTAGCTGAAGTTTATTTAAGTTACTGCTAGAACATCCTGACAGTAGCGCATTACAGTAGTCTAGCCTTGACGTAATGAAGGCATGTACTAATTTTTCTGCGTCATGTAAGGATAAAGCATTTCTTAGCTTGGCGATGTTACGGAGATGTAGAAAAGCTGTTTTAGTAACATTAGATATGTGTTTATCAAATGCTAGATCTGAATCTATGATAACGCCAAGATTTTTAGCTGTTGAACCAGGTGTGACTGAGAAGTCGGCCAGATTCAACATTAGGTGTGATAATTTATTTCTAGCAGCTTTAGGGCCTAATAGAAGAACTTCTGTTTTATCACTATTTAATAGAAGAAAGTTGTGTGACATCCATGATTTCACATCTTTTACGCAATCCTCCATTTTCTTTATTCTCTGTTTGTCATCAGGTTTGGCTGATATGAAGAGCTGCGTGTCGTCTGCATAACAATGAAAATTAACATTATGTTTTCTAATAACTTTGCCCAGGGGGAGCATGTATAACGTAAATAATAACGGTCCTAAGATAGAGCCTTGTGGAACTCCATATCTAACCTTTGTATAATTGGAGGGTATATTATTTACCCTCACAAACTGAAAACGATCGGTCAAGTATGATTTGAACCATGATAAGGCAGTTCCAGTTATACCGACCATTTTCTCTAATCTTTCTAGGAGGATATTATGATCTATTGTATCAAAAGCTGCGCTCAGATCAAGAAGTACCAGTAAAGAAACGCAGCCTTGGTCAGCGGCAAGAAGCAGATCATTTGTTATCTTAACTAGAGCTGTCTCAGTGCTATGATGAGGCCTAAATCCAGATTGGAATTTTTCATAGATCTGGTTTCTTTGCAGATAAGAGCCAAGTTGTTGGGCCACGGCCTTTTCTAAAATCTTAGAAATAAATGGTAAATTTGAAATAGGTCTATAGTTAGATAGTACACTAGGATCAAGATTTGGTTTCTTGATCAAAGGTTTAATTACTGCTAGTTTAAAGGCTTTGGGAACATACCCCAGGTTTAATGATGAGTTTACTATTGTTAATAGTGGTTTAATTATGTCTGGTAATACCTGTTTTAATAGTTTTGTGGGAACTGCATCAAGTGTACAGGTTGTGCAGTTTGATGAGGAGATAATTTTCTCCAGTTCTAAATGATGTAGTGGGTTAAAAACTTCCAACCTGACTTCGGTAGCTGGATTTTGTTCTATATCAGCCACACCAGATGACAGACAAGCTGTGCTATTTATCTGTTGAATTTTGTCCCGAATATTTTCGATTTTATTATCAAAATAGTCCATAAAAGCATTGCTAGTGTGGATTGCTGGAATCTGAGGATCAGTACCTGCCTGATTTTTAGTCAGTTTAGAAATAACACTAAAGAGAACTCTAGGGTTGTTTTTATTAATCTCGATCTGAGAGGCCAGATACTCTGAGCGGGCTTTATTAATTTCTCTTCTATATTCAACAATACTGTCTTTCCAAGCAGAGTGGAATACTTCCAGTTTGGTTGATCGCCATTTTCGCTCAAAATTTCGTACTAATTGCTTTAAAGTACGAGTTTGGTCGTTATACCACAGCGCAAGTTTTTTCTGTCTCTCTTTTTTGTGTTTAAGTGGTGCTACACCATCTAAAGTAGACCGGAAGGTATTTTCTAAACAATCAGTTAGTTTGTCTAGTTCTGCTGGGTTACCTGGAGAGTACACTATGGTTGATAAATCAGGAAGGTTATCAGTAAATTGTTGAGCGGTAAAGGGCGTTATTGAACGTTTCATAGAGTAGCTGGGGGATGTACGTATATTATGACTAAGATGAAGTTTAAAAGAAATAAGATAATGATCTGAGATTACTGAGGTTTGAGAAAGAATATCTAGGTTATCTATGCTAACACCCAGGGTCAAAACCAGATCCAGAGTATGATTACAGTAATGCGTAGGTCCTGTTACATTTTGAGCAATACCAACTGAGTCTAGAATTGATGCAAAAGCCTTTTTTAATGAGTCATCAACTTTTTCAAAATGAATGTTGAAGTCTCCTACTATAATTACTTTATCACTACAAACTGCTAAATCTGCAGCGAAATCACTAAATTCTTTTAAAAATTCTACATAGGGTCCTGGTGGTCTGTAAATATTAATTAAAGAAAATGCATTCTGTTTTGTAATTGGATTAATTATATTGATGTAAAGAAGCTCAAAAGAAGTGAAATTATCATAGTGTTTCTGATTGACAGCTAGGGAATTTCTAAAAATTATGCAGACCCCGCCTCCTCTACCGGACGATCTGGGGTTGTGTATATAATTATAGCCTGCAGGGGTGGCTTCGTTTAATGCTAAATATTCATCGGGTCTAATCCAGGTTTCAGTGAGGCACAACACATCAAATTTCTGATCAGTTATGATTTCATATATTTCCTCATTCACATTTCAAACTGGGGTAGACAAGTGGTTGAAGACATTTGTTTGTATGTTCTAATGTAGTAATCTCTTGTTGATTTTATATGTGACCTAGGGCCATGTCTTGTTCGTCTCGGAATTCATCTGGAATTGAGGCGCTGGGTGGATCAGTGTGTGCCGGCGTAAGCGTGCTGCAGCACCGGGGAATGATCGCTCTGGGGTATTGAGAACGCAGAAGTTACCGAAAGTCAAGGACTGCGGCAGGTTGGTGCGATAAAGCGGACTGGAAGAACGATAGAGAAGCACTGCCTGAGATTGGGGTACCTCGTGCCACAATTTGGCGTAGTTGGTTTGACACTAGGCAGTTGGGGTCCCCGTGCCACATATAAATGGTTAATTGTTCTTATGACAGTTTCAGAAGGAATATCTAACTTTTTTTTAATGATTGTCATGTCTATAAGGCTCTATGAACATTCATGACATACTATAATGCATTCATAAGGTGTGTGTATATAATGTGTATGTTAAAATATATCTAATATAATAAGTATATATCTATCATTAATAATCTATGCCCATAATGAAAGTCTGTCACTTCATTTGGAGTGCACAGACATGTTGTAATACATCATAAATAATATTATACTCAAGTCTAATTCATGAGTGGTTAAAATAATAGCATTATACAGATTGTGTTTATCAGTAGCAATGTTTATAATGCCTTATGAATGCATTATGTGTTGTGAATGTGTTTGTAGTCTTGTATGCATGACATTTCTTAGAAGGTGTTACCGTAAGGTCTTTGATCAATTTCCTGCAGTGTCTTTTATTCCATCAGCTTTCGTCAGTTATTTGTTACTTTTCTCATCTTTATTACCTTTATTATCTCTTTTATAATCTTTATTATCCCTAATCTGTCACTGTAGTACATATGCTGAAGAACTGCAGATTGAGGAGCTGCTGTGAGGTCAACAAAATCTTGGAAAGGCAAGTTATTGCCTTCTGACCAAGATGGCGGCGCGTGAACAACGCGAGGCTCAGCGTCTCTCCAGAATCTGCTTTTTAACGGTTTTCTATCTACTTCTGACTGGACTATTTATCTCGAATTGCTCGGCGTTTCTGTTCTACAGCAGACAGGAGCTTCTGGACATCAATACTCAAACCTCCGACAGTTTTATCGCCGATCTCCGACTCATTCCAGAGATCTCCAGAACACCGGAGGCTGCATACTCCTCCCGGCCGGGCGGAAGTGCACGCAGACGGCGCCGAGAACGTAAACAAAGGCGAGGTAGGCGCGGAGGGCTACGAGCTAAGCTACGAGCTAAGCTAAAGCTTATACCACACCGGCTGCCCTTACCCAGCATTTTCCTCGCCAATGTTCGTTCTCTGGCTAACAAAATGGACGAAATACGGCTCTGCATCACCAACGACAGACGGATTATGGACTCAAACGTCATGATTTTCACCGAAACATGGCTAAACAACAGCTGCCCGGACAACGCTATTGAGTTAGCAGGACGACATATACACCGAGCTGATAGGATAGCAGAAGACTCCGGCAAGACCAGAGGTGGAGGTTTGTGCATTTATATTAACAAAGCTTGGTGCACAAACTCTGCTACTACCGAGAGTCAATGCTCACCTAATGTGGAATTTATAATGGTCAAATGCAGACCTCATTATCTCCCAAGAGAAATAAACTGCATCATAATCACTGTAGCGTATGTACCCCCGGACGCTAATGCTAAGCTGGCTATGAAAGAACTTCATGCAGCCATTAGCAAACAACAGACCAAACACCCTGAGGCTGCTTTTATTGTTGCTGGTGACTTCAACCACTCCAACCTGAAAACAGTCCTCCCCAGATTCCACCAACATGTCTCCTGCCATACCAGAGGGGACAAGACTTTGGACCATGTTTATTCCAACCTGCATGGGGCATACAAAGCAACACCCCTCCCCCACATTGGACAATCTGACCATCTCTCCCTTTTCCTCACACCTCAATACTCACCACTCATCCAACGCGTGAAACCCACTGTGAGAACAATAAAAGTGTGGCCAGAGGGGACAGACGCCGTGCTCCAGGACCGGTTTAAAAACACAGATTAGAATATGTTCTCTGACACAGACTTGGATCAGTACGCCTCATCTGTACTGGACCACATCTCCACCACTATAGACAGTGTCACCACCCAGAAACAGATCACCATGTACCCCAACCAAAAGCCTTGGATGAACCGGGATGTTCGTCTCCTGCTGAAGGCCCGCAACATCACCTTCAGGTCGGGAGATGCACAGGCCTACAGTGCAGCCAGGGCTGAGCTGAAGAAGGGCATCAAAAAGGCCAAACACCACTACAAAGGGAAGGTAGAAGAACACTTCTCCAACTCCGATCCCCGGCGTATGTGGCAAGGACTCCAGATTATGACAGATTACAAGACCACCAACCCCTCCCCCGCCTCCTCTGATGTTTCCAACAACTGCAACCAAGGCAGATGTGTCTGCAGACCACCAACCACTGACTCTTTCTCCCACCGACGTAGGAGTGGCGCTGGGCAGGATTAAAGCCCACAAGGCTGCGGGTCCTGATGGCATCCATGGACGTGTTCTCAGAACATGTTCTGGTGAGCTGGCAGGAGTGCTGACGGACATATTCAACCTGTCCTTGGCCCGTGCTGTGGTACCAAGCTGCTTCAAAACCACCTCCATCGTTCCGATACCCAAAAACTCCAAACCATCACGACTGAATGACTACCGCCCGGTAGCCCTCACCCCCATCATCACAAAGTGCTTTGAGCGGTTGGTCCTAGCACAGCTCCAATCCTGTCTCCCCCCCTCCCTGGACGCCCACCAATTTGCATACCGCCAGAACAGGAGCACAGAAGATGCAGTCTCCATAGCATTGCACTCTGTCCTCTCACACCTGGACAATAAAAATACCTCCATCAGGATGCTGTTCGTGGATCGTCTGGCTGAGTGGTGCGACACTAACAACCTTCTGCTCAACGCTGAGAAAACTAAGGAGCTCATTGTGGACTTCAGAAGGAATGCTGACCCACATCCACCCATCCACATCAAGGGGACGGCAGTGGAGCGTGTGAACAGCTTCAAGTTCCTTGGTGGCCACATCTCCAAGGATCTCACCTGGACAACCAGCTGCTCCAAGCTGGTAAAGAAGGCTCACCAGTGCCTCTTCTTTCTGAGGAGGCTGAGGATGAATCACCTGTCCTCAGACATCCTGGTGAACTTCTATCGCTGCACCTTTGAGAGCATCCTGACCAACTGCATCACAGTATGGTACGGGTGCTGCTCTGCCTCAGACCGGAAGGCGCTGCAAAGAGTGGTGAAAACTGCCCAGCGCATCATCGGTGCACCACTTCCTGCCATAGAGGACATCAACAGGAAGCGGTGTCTGAAGAGGGCTGGGAAAATCATCAAAGATCCCAGTCACCCAGCACACAGACTCTTCACCCCCCTGCCCTCTGGGAGGCGCTACAGGAGCCTCCGGACTAAGACCACCAGGTACCGGAATAGCTTCTTCCCAACAGCTGTCACACTCCTGAACTCTGCCTCCTGACATCTAAATAACAATGGACTGTACACACAGACTTACACACCACTCAACACACACTTACCGGCACTTACATCTGCTGTATATACTGCCCATTATTGTATATACTGTGTAAATACTCTACCTGTTCATAAGTACTTACTTATCCCCCTTCATATTTATAACCTGTTCACAGTACTTTATACCCCCTCATATTTATAACCTGTTCATAGTACTTATACCCCTCATATTTATAACCTGTACATTCTTGTTTATAACCTGTATAACCTCCTTCATGTTCATACCCCCTCATATTTTTTTTTAACCTGTATATACTATAATTACTGTACATTGTAAGATATATATTTATATTGCTGCTAAGCACTTCTGGATGGATGCAAACTGCATTTCGTTGCTTTGTACCTGTGACATATACGCAATGACAATAAAGTTGAATTCTATTCTATTCTATTCTATTGGTGTTTTTTTCACTATATTTTAAATGCTTAATCTGTTAACACTAGGTTGCATTTTTTACATTTTAGGTCATCAAATGTATATGAAGGCAGTGCACATCAGGTTTGCAATAGGCCTATTAGAAATATAACTACATTTTACTAAAAGAAATCTGTGTTTAGATGTTGTCACTGAAATTTTGCAATTAATAGACCAAAAAATTACATTAAATAATCCACTGTCAAGTAGCATTAGCAGAACATCAGTTAAATGACAGTGTTATGATGAAGATTTTACAGTTAAATAATGTTTGTTTTGTATTTTTCAGTGAAATTGAATAGAATAAATGCTTGTAAACAGCACTGAAAGAATTTGTCTAATAGCAGTGTAATTGTGCTAATTCAGCGAAAAAGGGCTGTTGAGTTTATTAGTTTAAAATGTACTTTTTTTGTAAAATAACCGTTTAAAACTGTACTATATACTGGTAGTACTGTAAAGTCATTTACATGTATGCTGTATTTTCTACAGAATTATCCTAGCAACCACAGCCGCCAAAATTTTGTAAAAACAAGTTTTGTTTTTTTTTACTGTGTGGATTCTGAGACATTCCAGCTAAACTCCTAACAATTCACCGTTACAAGAAACAAGCCATGAAATGATTGAGTTTTTTCCTAAAAATCTCCTGGAACCAGCACAATATTACAGAACCAAGAGGACCATTTTATTGCTCTAATGTTGATCCATGACGGTTTATACTGGATATAAAATGAGCATCTCAGAGAGGCGGAGTCTTTCAGAAGTAAAGATGAGGAGGGGTTTACCACACTATACTGCATGAGTAAATTGTGCAATAATTCAACAATATCGTTTCTCAACGTAAAATAGCAAAGAACTTTTGCTTTGCATTGTCTATGGTACATAAGATCACTAAAGAAACAGACATGATTCTGTAGTGGAAATCAATGCATGGGCTCAGGGACACTTCTGAAACCCATTGTCTGTGAAAACATCACTGCATCAACAAATGCAAGTTAAAACTCAAACACAAAAATGAAACCAGATATAAACAGAATCCAGAAACGCTGCCACCTTCTCTGGGCCCGAGCTCATTTAAAATGGGAAGAGGGAAGAGGCAACACCCGGTTAAACAGCAGGAGGTACCGTCACAATATTCCTAACTGCTTAAAGCAGTTTCCAAATGTTTCTATTTAGCCACAAATATCAATATAAAACTAAAGTGGTTTTAAAAAAAAGAGAAAAGAAAAAAACCCACTACACACACACACACACACACACACACACACACACACACACACACACACACCAACCTCTGTTTAGCTAAATAACAATGTTTTACATTGTTTTGATTACGTTTGAGTTTCAGCTGTATGTAATATTGGTTGCTTAGTAACAGAAATAACCAGATTATTGACCTTGAGTACTTTACGATTCCCTAAATCGTTGCCATGAGTAGTGATCGACTCTGCAGAAAGTTGGTGACCTCTGCGCATTATGCCCCTCAGCATCCGCTGACCCCGCTCTGTCATTTTACGTGGCCGACCTCTTCTTGGCTGAGTTGCTGTCGTTCCCAATCGCTTCCACTTTGTTATAATCCCACTGACAGTGGACTGTGGAATATTTAGTTGTGAGAAAATTTCACGACTGGACTTGTTGTACAGGTGGAGTCCGATCACGGTACCACACCGGCACAGACTGAGGTTGCAAGGCGACAGGAGGTCTTAGAGCTTCCTCAGCCATTTCAGAAAATTCAGACACTTCCCCAGATTGACACTTCAATTCAGCTAATCATCATCTCTCTTAAATGTGGCAGCACTTCATAAGACCACACCCCTTTAATTAGCAGACTATTCATGATCTCACTGCTTCTTAATGATGGAGGAAAACTCCATAATAGTTTGCATTACAATTATTATTCACCATTTGCTCAAAGACACAAATAAACAAAACCACTGGTGATGTTTTTCAGGAATGTTGTTTATTTAAGTGTAATGAGTAAAAGGGCCCAATTCATTACCAGAAAGATTCTGATTAGAGTTACTATAAAACCTATTAATAAAGAAACATGTATACATTATTAAGTAGCATGACAGTAAATTACTGCTTAATGTAAATGATACGAGGTCCCACAGACACCATGGAATAACACAGACACAATCCCTTCACTCTTTAATGGGTCTTTAAAAGTCAAAAACAACTGAGAGATCTGACATCACAGCAGGTGAAGCTGGAACTCAGCACTCGTGGTGTTTCTTCAGAAGTTCAGTATGAGTAATGAATTTTATTGGTGACCCTGATTAGAAAAAAAAGCGTTAATGAACAACACTAGTCACACATTGCTGAGTATTTGAATTGTAAAGGGATTTTTTTGTTTTTAATGTTTTTGTTTTAATTTTGACTTAATTACTTACCGGACTCGCCGGAGTCCAGAAGAAGTCTGCACAATGATCCACTTACTCTGCGTAACAGAAATTTCTGCCTGCACAGAGAGAGAGCGAGAGAGAGAGAGAGAAAGAAAGAGAGAGAATGAAAGAAAGAGAGTGAGAGGGGGGGTTGTAGAGAGAGAGAGAGAGGGAGGGAGAGAGAGAGAGAAAGAGCAAGAGAGAGAGAGAGAGAGGGAGAGAAAGAGAGGGGGTGGAGAGAGAGAAAAAAAAGAGAGAGAGAGAGGGGGAGAGACAGAGAGTAAGAGAGAAAGAGTGAGACAGAGAGAGAGAGAGAGAGAGTAACAGAAAGAGTGTGAGAGAGAGAGAGGGAGAGAGAGAGAGCGAGAGGGAGAGAGAGAGCGAGAGGGAGAGAGAGAGAGAGATTTTTCTTGATGAGTCAAGAGGGAAAATAAAGTTAGTCCTCCAGGTGAGTTTAGGTTAAAGAAATCACCTCCTCCTTGGGGTCGCTGAACATTTCTGACATCATGTTGGACGGTCCTGGCTGGCACACTTGCATTTGAGTGTTATATGGGACCATCATGCCTTCTTGTTGTTTTCCACCGCAATTGTGACAATGTGACACGTGACACTTGCAGAAGTTCATTTTTCTTTTGTTCTGTAAAGATGATTATAATAAAATATTTTAATCTACAAATCTGAAACGATGTGGGCAACACTGATCGTGCAGCATTCACGCACCAACATGACAGCATTTCTCAGGCAGTTTGATAAGATGAGGGACAAAACATTCAGTCTGTACAATAAAAAAACTGTTTCAAGTTTAAAAATAACGCTGAGATTTATGGTACACCTGCTGTTCGTTCTTCAGTGCTTGTGGCTGTTTCATATAAATGTTCTATTTCTTTCACAAAAGTACCTCAAAATCCGTCACACCTCAGTACAACTAGCCATCGTTCCGTTTCTTTCAAGGTGTTTCTGGTAATACAGACTATTTTACCCCTTGAGAGACACAAGATCCTTAAAACCTGAACAGAGACTCTTACCTGTATCAGCTCACCTGTGGCCACGGGAATGGAGTGTATGTGCAGGTTTTCACAGACTGCGCAGGATTTTATGCCTCGTCTTTTGCTTTCACTTCCTTTCAGGGTTGTTCATTCATACGTAGAAGTTCTTCTTTTTTACATGTGTGTTGGAAACATTCCAGCTGGCCGAGTTCTCACTGCAGTTCAGTCTGTAACGTGGGAATGAACACGTCACTCAAACACACTGGAGAATTCACATTCCACACGAGCTCTGCACCAAATATCAGAGATTAATGATCAAATGAAAGCAGCGTGATCGATGAAGTCTCTGAGATCTTCAGGGTAAATCAGCCTCGTGTGTCTTTCTGCTCTCAGAGCGGCTCATGTTGGACAGACCAACCC
This sequence comes from Pygocentrus nattereri, assembly GCF_015220715.1. NCBI lineage: Eukaryota > Metazoa > Chordata > Actinopteri > Characiformes > Serrasalmidae > Pygocentrus > Pygocentrus nattereri. Next base: position 37,253,523 of record NC_051223.1, read on the forward strand.
AGTTATGAGCTCATGATGTGAGTCAGCAGATCAACTAATTCACCTTGACTGGTGACTCCATCAGTGCCGGACAGCAGTCGAAATCTCTTTGTTTATCTCGCTCAGACTGGAGGACGGCTTCTAAAAAACTTGGTTGAATACTTTAAATATATAACATCCATCCATCCTAAGCAATGAGGCCCAGACCTCCCTTTCCCCAGCCACTTCCACTAGCTCTCCAAGGGGGATTCCGAGGCTCTCCCAGGCCAGCTGGGCGATATAGTCATGCCAGCGTGTCCTGGGTCTTCCCCGGGGTCTCCTTCCAGGTGGACTTGCCAGGAGGCATCCTAACCAGATGCCCGAACCACCTCAGCTGACTCCTCTCGACGTGAAGAAGCAGTGGCTCTACTCCGAGTTCCTCAAGGATAACCGAACTTCTCACCCTATCTTTAAGGGAGAGTCTAGACACCCTGCGGAGGAAACTCATTTCGGCCGATTGTATTCGCAATCTTATTCTTTCGGTCATTACCCAAAGCTACCCATAACCCACCAAACCGGACAGCCTCCATCCCCTGACTGCGCCTAGAAATTCTATCCATAAAAATTATGAATCGGTGACAAAGGGCAGCCCTGACGGAGTCCAAATCTCACTGGGAACGAGTCTGACTTACTGCAGGCTATGCGAACCAAACTCCAGCTTTGTTTGTACAGGGCCTGAACGGCTCATAGCACAGAGCCATGTACCCCATACTCCCGAAGCACCTCCCACAGAATACCCCGGAGAACACAGTCGAATGCCTTCTCCAGATCCACAAAGCACATGTGGACTGGTTGGGCAAACTCCTGTGAACCCTCCAGAATCCTGGAGAGGGTGAAGAGTTGGTCCAGTGTTCCACGACCAGGGCGGAACCCGCACTGCTCCTCCTGGATCCGAGGTTCGACTATAAGCCAGACTCTCTTCTCCAGTACCCCTGCATAGACCTTGCCAGGGAGGCTGAGGAGTGTGATTCCCCTGTAGTTGGAACACACCCTCCGCTCCCCTTTTTTAAAAAGAGCCACCACCACCCCAGTCTGCCAGTCCAGTGGCACCGCCCCAGATGTCCACGCAATGTTGAAAAGCCGTGTCAGCCAAGACAGCCCCACAAAATACAGAGCCTTGAGGAACTCAGGGCGGATCTCATCCACCCCTGGAGCATTGCCACCAAGGAGCTTCTTAACTACCTTCGTGACTTCGGCCTCAGTAATGGACAAGCCTATTCCCATGTCCCCAGACTCTGCCTCTTCACTGGAGAACATGTTGGTGGGATTGAGAAGGTCCTCAAAGTATTCCTTCCACCGCCCAATGACGTCTTCAGTCGAAGTCAGCAGCACACTATATATCTCCACTATATACAGTGCTTGTGGCACACTGCTTTCCCCTTCTGAGTTGCCTGACGGTTTGCCAGAATCAGAGGATTACCGCCCCGAAAGGCACCAACTACCTTACGGCCACAGCTACAGTCAGCCGCTTCAACAATGGAGGAACGGAACATGGCCCATTCTGAGTCAATGTCCCCCACCTACCCCGATATCTGGTCAAAGTTCTGACGGAGGTGTGAGTTGAAGATCAATCTGACAGGTTCTTCGGCGAGACGTTCCCAGCAAACCCTCACTATACGTTTGGGCTTGCTTGGTCTGACCGGCATCTTCCCCCACCACCTGATCCAACTCACCACCAGGTGGTGATCAGTTGACAGCTCAGCTCCCCTCTTTACCCGAGTGTCCAAAACACATGGCCGCAAGTCTGATGACACGACTACAAAGTCAATCATTGAACTACGGCCTAGGGTGTCCTGGTGCCATGTGCACTTATGGACATCCTTGTGTTCAAACATGGTGTTCGTGATGGACAAACTGTGGTTTGCACAGAAGTCCAAAAACTGAACACCACTCGGGTTCAGATCAGAGAGGCCATTCCTCCCAATCACACCCCTCCAGGTCTCACTGTCATTGCCCACGTGAGCGTTAAAGTCCCCCAGTAGGACAATAGAGTCTCCAGGAGGAGCACTTTCAAATCACCCTTCCCAAGGACTCTAAGAAGGCTGGGTACTCTGAACTGCTGTTCAGTGCATAAGCACAGACAGCAGTCAGGACCCGTTCCCCAACCCGAAGGCGTAGGGAAGCTACCCTCTCGTCCAACGGAGAAAACCCCAACATACAGGCACAGAGTCGAAGGGCTATGAGAAAGCCCACACCTGCCCGCCGCCACTCACCATGGGCAACTCCAGAAAAGAATAAAGTCCAGCCCCTCTCAAGGAGATTGGACCCAGAGCCCAAGCTGTGTGTTGAGGTGAGCCCGACTATATCTAGCCGGTATTTCTCAACCTCGCGCACCAACTCAGGCTCCTTCCCCGCCAGTGAGGTAACGTTCCAAAAGCCAGTTTCAGCAACCGAGGATCAGAACGCCAAGGCCCACGCCTTCGGACACTGCCCGAACCACAAAGCCCTACTACTGCCCCTCCCATTGGTTTTGGGTCGATGGGAGGGGGGACTCATGTAACTCCTTCGGGCTGGGCCCGGCCGGGCACCATGAGTAAATGCCCGGCCACCAGACACTCGCTGGAGTCATGATTCTCAACTGATAAAGGCATCATGATTCTCAACCGCTGCTTATTTAGTCAACCTCACTGAAGTCAATTTGTTTAAATCAACTGTTTTGCCTGTTCGTCCAACATTAAGCTGCCAATATCGTTTATTTCCAAAAGAGGAAATTTAGAAAGATATTCAGATGTAGCGTCTGAATTTTTGCCTAAGGACTTTTTTTCTTGTCCAAGCAGGGAATCAAACCCCATTCTGCTGTTTTACGTCTTGGTATTTAGAATTTTAAACATTTTTACACTGAACTTGACATTTTATCTAGTATGAATTAATGACTGTATAAGTTTAAGGGTTAACTAAACGCCTTCATGATCTTAATTATGAATTATGTGCTCATGCAAGCAGGAGATAAAAGCTCAACACGTCCATCTTCTAACACCGGACTAACGTGCAGGTCAGAAACAATGAGGGAATGTGGTGTTTCTGCTTATTATGGGGTGTTGCAGTATTTCTACAGGTCATTCTTTGAGCCTGCAGTGACGTCCACGTCATCACAGCGCTGACAAGAAGCAACGGCTGAGACCATCTGGACCTTTCAACACACGTTGAATAGCTTTCTGAAATATTTGTCAGATGTCTCTGCAAACGTTTCAGTTCCTGAGCAACTTCTAATGGTGTTTTTTAGTCTGCACTACTTTGAAACCTTGTGTTCATTTATTGAGGACGGCGTGTAATTTCAAATGATTTAGTTCATTTTTGACTGTCTCAGCCCTCGTCCCTCACACACACACACACACACACACACACACACACACACACACACCATCAACACCATCAACAACCTTTGGCTTTATCACCTTCTTGACTGTCAGACATGTGTAATGTGTCAAAGATTGTAGTTTATAGGTTATTTAAATTGTTAATAGTTATTTAAGCATTACTTCAAAAGTGTGTGTTGATCTCTTGAGCAGTGAACTGGTGTGTAAAATCAGTTAATTTAGTAGTTCATTCATTCTGCTTATGTTAAGTACAATAGAAAGCCCACAATATTGAAATGTTTTTGGCCGATATGCTTCCCCAATTAAACTCCTAATAAAGGTGACGATAAAATAAAATAAAAACATAACAAGGAATGCATTAAGTCCATCCATTCATTTTCTAAGCCGCTTCTCCTTCATGGTCGTGGGGGGGGTGGTTGGTGGTGGTGCCGGTGCCTATCCCAGCAGTCATAAGGCAGGATATACCAGGGACAGGTCACCAGTCCATCGCAGGGCAGACAGACAGTCACTCACACCCAGGGGCAGCTTAGCATGTCCAATTGGCCTGACTGCATGTCTTTGGACTGTGGGAGGAAACCAGAGGAAACCCACACAGACACGGGGTGAACATGCAAACACCACACAGAGAGGACCCCGGTCATCCAGCCAGGGAATCAAACCCAGGCCCTCCTCACTGTGAGGCGACAGCACCACGAACCACGCCACCGTGCTGCCCCTACTGCTCAAGTCGATTCTCTTGAAATATCGGTCTCAAATTTCAGAGTTTCACTAACTAAGGCAACAGAAAAAGTGCTTCCGATTGAAAAAAACAAAGTGCTGAAAAGTCACAAAGTGCAGTAGCTTCAGAAAAATAAAGATAATGCAGAACAAAGTATAAAAGCAAAAGTTATTAAAGTTAAGTTATTAAAAGGGAAAAGTCCATTTAAAAATCACCAGCACATTTGAAGCACATCTAAGACCGTCTGGCACTTTGTTCCAATCGTTTTGCAGCATGGCAGCTAAACGCTGCTACACCCTGCGATCACAGGTAGAGCAACATTCTTTGAGTAAGTCCCGATACATGATCATGTCTGGGAACTTCACCGATGTAATTGTTCAAAACTCGTGAAATCGTGATCAGGAAAAAGACATTTTAGAAAAATGTCAAAAATCAGTCAGAATGTTTGGCTCTTCTGATGTTTAAAGCTGCGGTCACTCTGGCGTTTTCCAGTTTGCATTGCCATATTGCTGCAGTTAGTAAGCCAACAGTGAGGGGCGTAACTAGACCTTTCAGAAAGGGGCAGCCAGGTGTGACCGTACGTTAGCGTACGTTGTCTCTGTGCATAACCAAGCCTTCCATTCATTTCCACAGGAGTAAAACGTTACATCAGTACCACTTTTGCCAAAAGTAAACAAAAACATGACATCACATGAAGGCATGATGTTCAATGCACATCATTAAGAAGAATATTTCATATAAACAGGCCATAGAAATTCATTTAGATTCATTTAGGTTGCCATCACTACAGGCTACACGTGAGTCTAACAATGAGAAGGCAGTGTATCAGGTAATATACAACACGTGTGTATTCAACACACACAAGCCACTTATCCTTCTGGGTCATGGGGGGAGCTGGAGCCTATCCCAGCTGTTATTGGAGGGAAGGCAGGATACACCCTGGACAGGTCGCCAGTCCATCACAGGGCAGACACACACACACACACACACACACACACAGAAACAAAGGGGCAATTTAGTATCTCCAATAAGCCTGACTGCATGTCTTTGGACGGTGTGAGGAAACCGGAGCACCCAGAGGAAACCAACACAGACACGGGGAGAACATCCTCCACACAGATAGGACCCTGGTAGCGACAGCGCTACCCACAGTGCCACCATGCCGCCCATTTATTCAACAGTAAAAAGTTAGTTAGCATGATAAACGAGTGTAGCAGACCAACTCATCTCATCATCGAATGGCCTGGTTTATAGTGTAGATCACAGAGCAGCTCTGCTAAAGGCACCCAGTGCACATTGGCTCAGCCGTTTGCCGAGTAAGCTGGCCCATCACCGCAGGATACACGAATTATGAAACACAGCATCATCAGACTCTCTTGATTGATTAAACACCCTGATGCATTTCTCATAATCCATGCTTCATTAAATCATGAACTGATGGCTGACTGTCTCTGGCCATACTTGCTTCCAGGTTGGCATTGGCCACCTTTAGCCATGCCATGGCTAAATCTGCTAACAGCGATGACAAATTGGGCATAATTATTTTAGATAATTATACTCCTGGGTGGGTAGCGCTGTCGCCTCACAGTGAGGAGGGCCTGGGATCGATTCCCCGGCCGGGTGACCAGGGTCCTCTCTGTGTGGAGTTCCCCCACGGGTTTCCTCCGGGTTCTCCGGTTTCCTCCCACAGTCCGAAGACATGCAGTCAGGCCGGTTGGAAATGCCCCTAGGTGTGAGTTATACAGATATTATACAGATAACTGGTGTGGTCGGCAATGATGGGGTGGCTCGTTACTTTTCCAGCTTTCAGAAACAGGCAGAGTATCGATCCCAGTGAGGCCTCCTGTGTTCGGTAACTCTTACAGCCGAAGCCAATGACGATTTACCAAATCCTTTACTGTTCCAGATGAATCCGCCAGCCTCTGTGCCTCAGAGTGTAAACCAGGATGGTATGTTGATGTGTTAATGGCTATTTTTAGATTTTTTTGTATTTATAGAGATTTCAACATTAATATTAGCTTCTAATAGCCTATCATTTATGCAAGTGGTCACAGAAAAAAAAAAGTGTTCATTTTTCACATTCAGCAGAGAATTGAAGTGTTTGATTCTAGTGGGACATCCAAATTACACGCTTTAGAGTAAACAAGACCATTAAGTCATTTAACATGGTCATCATTGATGAAGCAGAATTAGAGTCAGAGCCAGGATTAGAAAGGTAAGTACAGCTGGTTGATCTTTGGATCAGTTGTGACTTCTGTTTTAACCTTTAGCCGTTCTACTGAGAAGAGAGAGTGCTGTGCTTATTAAGTAACTGTCAGGCAGCATAAGAAGAAGTTCACTAAAGCTGGAACGTGATATTTATTAATATTGCAAAACAGTGGATTCATTTTTGAGATGTAATGTTTCCTAACTCTGCAGTTAAAACAGACACTGTACACACGCTCCTGTTCCCACTATACTGGCTGATGTTAATGAACAATTAAATGAAATATGACAGCGATGGCAGTGAATAGTGAAGAGAAAGAGTTGAATGTGTTGCTGTTTATTAGGATTGACAGTAGCGCAGCTTACGTGCTGTGTTTGGGAAAAGGCAAGTGGCAACACCCTGTTAAACAGCAGGAGGTACCGTCACAATATTCCTAACTGCTTAAAACAGTTTCCAAAAGTTTTTCACCACGCTACATATTGATTTTTTTTACAGTGATTAAAAATGAATAAATAAATATTAGGAGCTAAGTAACAATGTTCTACGTTGCTTTGATTGATTGTTTCAGCTGTGTGTAATATCGGTTGCTTAGTAACAGACATAACCAGATCATTGACCTCAAGTGCTTTACGATTTCCTAAATTGTTGCTGTAAGATCAGAAATAACTCCCACATGAAGATTTACTTCTTTAATACAAATGTAAAAAAAATATATTTATTTTTACCTATTTTGATCTTAAATGTAGGACAAAACATACGTTCCTGTAACACTGCCTCTGGACTGCGCAGCCTTCTGATTGGACTTCATTCACTGAAAGAAATTCAGTCCGAGCCGTGTTTAATCTGTATATGGGAAACAGGCTTATTGGATTAGCATATTTCATCAGTTCAACTGTAAATTTAGATCTATGCTGAACATCTGAAGTTGCTCAAATGCTGAAGTTTTGATCAGCAGAGAATGACGTCTCTGTGAAAGAATTCGGCCAAACCATTTATAAGAAACGGGTGGCTTCTTCTTGCCGCCTTATCTTGTCCTTTGCTTTTCGTTGTTCTGAAAGAATTTCTTGTGAAAGCTGCAACAGGCAGGTGTTGAAAGGCATCTTGTTTGTGTCTGTCTGTTCATAAATGACATGTGTCTTTTTGCTAGAATGAAAGTAAAAAAAACTTCTGATTTCTGAGAACCGACATCACCTCTCAGACGAGACACCACAGAGAAGAGTCTGTGCTAACGTTGAGCTGTACTGTAAAAAATGTCGGTGAAATTAACAGTTAAATGCAGTAAAATCATGACAATAAAACTAAGTTGAAACAGTAAAGTTGTGTGTAATTTACAGTTCACTGTAGTAAAATTCTAAACCAAACATAGCTGTAAATTTTACTGTAAAAACATGTAGAAAGAAGCAGATTTCTTTGTATACTTTACAGTTTACTGTGATTAAACACAGAAAACCTGTAATACAAAAAGCAATACAATACCGTTAAAATGACACTTTTTCCTGGTAGAATTTCTTTAGTACAGAACAAAATTGTATTACATTTTACATTAGATAAGCATATGTACAAATACAGTAAAAGTTCATGTGAAGTGTCAAAAACAGGTGAAACGGTTTAGTAAGTTAGTACAAAAAGATATATGAACTAGTTTTATTGCCTAATTAAAAAAACATTTCAGTGTTTAGTTTAAACCTGCACTTTACACACACAAGTGCATGTGACTGAAATGAACATGGAATATGTTGAGACAGATAAATATTACATTTAATATTAGGTAAATGAATATCATGGCAATGGCAATTAAGTTATTTTATCTTTTTAGATATTGATATATTTTTTTAATAAGGGTACTTTAAATAAAACCGTCTGTCCTACAATAATAAATGTATGATTTTTTTTTTAAACTAAATGAGCTCTGACTGGTCCAATTGCGGAGAAGTAGAGTTCATTTCTGCTGTTTTATTGGCTGTGTGATTATTGGCTGTGTGATTATGGTGGGAGCAGTCATTTTGTGGTAGAGGCTGAGTGTGAAGACGCAGAGAGAGTATTAACGATTCAGTTAGTTCAAACTTTAAATTCTTTAAATAGCTGTCGTTTGTAGGCAGACAAACACAAGCTTGTTGGTGGTGGAGGGGGTAGAGCAGGCTGACCGGGGTTAATTTAGTTTGGGGAGTATCCTGCTAGGCTAAATTAAGAGACCCTTATTAGTCCCACAACGGGGAAATTCCACCTCTGCATTTAATCCATCCGTGAAATGAAACACCACACACACTAGGGGGCAGTGAGCACACTTACCCAGAGCGGTAGGCAGCCCAATCCGCAGCGCCCAGGGAGCAGTTGGGGTTTAGGTGTCTTGCTCAAGGACACCTCAGTCGTGTGCTGTCGGCTCTGGGGATCGAACCAGCGACCTTCCAGTCATGAGGCTGGTCCCCTAACCTCCAGCCCACGACTGCCCCTTGTGGGCAGATGTGCTTTGGTATGTTTGGTAAATGCGCTTTGGTATGTTTTTTCATGCTGTTGAGGAGGCTAAAACATTAAAACTGGCAGATTAAAAGTGATTACCTGCCGTTTTTGTGGCAAATCACTTGGGACTTTGAAGGGTTATGTGCTGCACTGTAGTTAAACGAACCCCAATGTTTTTTGGCGCTGACTGCAAGTGGATATTTTGTACTTCTGCACTAATTACATGTCCCTTGTCTTACTGTGTGGAGAGAATGACTTGAAACAATTTGGAAGTGCCAAGGTTTTCTCAGAGATGTTGGAGGATTTAAAAGATTGGGAAGGAAATGGAATTACTGTAGGTGATAAAAACAGTCAAAGGGGCTCTGTGTTGTATTGCTGGTGATAATCTGGGTTCACACAACATTGGCGGGTTTACTGAAAACTTCATTCTCAGTACTTTTGCAGATACTGTAAAATCACACAAAGTGAGTTTCAGACTGATGATCCAAATGTGTGTGGTCCACAGCGCACCCCTAAAAGTTATGATTCTGCTGTTGGTGATCTACAGACTGAAGGTGGAGACAGTCAAGACATCAAAAAGCATAAAGGTAAGCTCTGTTTTCAATACTCTGGCATCATTTCATGTTTGCCTGCCTGGTCTTCCACCTTGTTTAGTTTGCTATGACCTATTTGAAGGCGTGTTATCCTATGATGTTGCACTGTACTTGAAGCATTTCATTGAGAAAAACAAATGGTTTACATATTCAATGTTGAACCAGCGCATCAAGCAGTTCAAGTACAAAGGATCTGATGCCCTTACAAAGCCATGCTCTGTCAACTCTGGGGTCGCCAATATTTCGGGGCAAGCTATCCAGAACTGGAATTTCTTAAGATTGCTGCCTGTATTAATTGGTGACAAAGTACAAAATCCAGAAGATGATGTGTGGAAGTTAATTCTCCAGCTTAAAGATATTGTTGATATGATTTGTGCACAGAAGATTTGACACAAGTGGCCTATCTTGACATTTTAATCCAAGAATATTTGGAATCAAGAATGTTTTTCTTTTCAGAGAGTCCACTAAAACCAAAACACCATTTCTTGCGTCACCATCCGGCACGGATTCTGAAATTTGGCCCCTTGAGCAGGTTGTTGACAATGCGCTTCGGAAGTAAACACAGTTACTTCAAGGAGGTGCACTAGGCATTTGAAAAACTTCAAAAACATCTGCCTAACGTTACCTGAAAGACATCAGCTGTTTCAGGCATTTCTTTTAGCTGGGCCAGGATGTAGTCAGCTTCTGCAAGTCAAAGACAGCTTTCTACCCCAACCTGTACAGTGATGCAATTACACATGCAGTGAGAGAGTTTGGCTTTTCAGAACACAATACTAGTGTTTCCACAGATGTGCAGTATAAGGGTACATCACATAAAAAAGGGCATTTCCTTGTGTCTGAAAATGATGAGCACATGGAGTTTGGAGAACTTCTCATTATTTTAATTCTGAATGATACAGCTGTGTATTTTGTGATGGAAATACATAAAGCTGACTTTATTTCTGAATACCATCTGTACTCTGTGACAAAACAGAGTTCAGGGCTGCAATGTCTTAATGTTAACGACTTGGTGGATTTTTATCCATTGCCATCATATGTCGTTAATGGACACAGTCATTCCACTGAAACATAGTGTGTTGTCCACTGTGGAGGAGAAACCAGATTAAAAATCACACGATACACAGAATTGATTTGAAACTCTGTACTGCTGACACACAGCTGGATATTAATATAATATATAATTATAATATAATATAAAATATAATAATATAATCATATAAATATAATGTCTTCTTAATAAATTGCTTGGTTATTGTATGCTCAAAGTAGAAGTTCCTCTTATCTGAAGTGCTACTTGACTAAATTTCTTTGAAAGTGTTTATTTTTCCATGGTTTCAGAAATGACCGACAAGATATTCTAGAAGAGACTTTACAGTCCATTGGGGTGGAAACATACCACCCCTGATTTTCAGTTTATTGAGGAAGCTGATTTGCTGTCAGTGTTGAGGCCAATTCAAGCCCTGCAAAGTCCTGGCAGCTTGGAAGCTGAGAGATGTAAGTAAAGTGGTTGCAGTAAGGATGTCACGATTGACCAAAAGGGTCAGCATTTAAGATCAATCTAAATCGTTGGTTTGTTGTTTTATTTTGCAGGCCAGACTCCTGAAACAAGTAGTTCCTCTGTTAGTGCCTCACCAGGATCGCATTGTAGGAAGCATTCTTGCCATCAATTTCACCCAGAGGTTCATCCTCAGCCTCTTCCAGCAGCTGCCAAAGCCCTGAAATAGGTTGGGTGGATAGCTTTATGATACCGTGGGATAAGTTCCCAGAAGAACTGATTCAGTTATTGGAGAGAGGAAAAAGGCCTAGTCTGCGCATGAGAAGAGAAATGGTCCAAATTGTGGTGCATGAGATGATGCGAAAGAGTTCTTGCATAAGTAAAAGGACCTCTACTGAAGTCAACAAAAAGATGGTAGCAAAATATCCCAAATCTCTACAGGACATAATAGAGGGAGAAGTGGTTGGGCCAGGGTACCACTCTCTTGTCAAGATGTTGCAATATAGGGTGGAGAATGTAAAGCGGTCTACAGACGAAGTCCCTCCAGAAACAAGAGCAGCAATCCAGGACACATATGGGTGCATTAACTGGGATCTAAAATTTCTGCCCCTTGGAGAGACCCCAGACAGCCAGCAAGAGAAGAAAAACTAAAGACGATGTTTCACCAAACCAATGACCGCACAGGAGGTCAGACTTCTAATGAGAGCTACTTTCTACACACAGCGTAAACAAGTCAACCAGGGGGAAATATCAAATATCTTCCGGGAGAGTGGCCGTTTCGGTTTGACGAACTTGGCATGGCTATCCACTTTAGGGAACTCACCGGAATTGGGCTCGAAGTAACTTTCACACGAAATGTGGATCTGAAGGGGAAACGGCTCTTGAACTACATGAATACTGTGTGTGAGAACAAAAACAGAAGTTCCTCCAGGCTGTAACAAAGCGCAAAGTGATGAAGGGAGAGCTTAGTGGTTGCTCTGAAGATGTCAAGGAGATGGTGCTGCTTCTGCTGTCTTACTTCAGTGAGAAGGAAGATGTGATGTTCTCTTACGTGGAGGACACATGCCTGGCAGGGGGAGTACAAATGGACCAAGTTCAGCTGACTCCAACCATCGTTGTGTGTGGTAAGTTCTTTTTTTTTCTTTTTTATATTCGGGTTAAATGCAAGTATTTTAACGTATTTTAATATGTTTGCATTCTCTCCCCTAAACTTCCACACACATTCATTTTTGTAAGTATGGTAACAGACCTTAAAAATTTAAAGTGCTGTATGATTTTGTTAAAACTGTCTTTGTTTGTGGTTTTTGTTTGTTTAGGGCGATCTTGCTGTTCTGCAGGAAGGTTCATGCTGAGATCGAGGCATTGACAACATCCCCTTCTTCATTTCTGCCCTGTGCATGATGATTTTGGAAGCTACATCCATTACACGGCAGAGCTGGCGTCAACCCTGGAGTTTTTGCGGAGGTGTGGTGTCCCTTGACCAACTAATAATTTATTTTTTTTAATTGAAACAAAACAATTAGCAGCTGCAGTGACTTGTGGGTTAGAGCAGTTTAATATTAGCGCTTAAAACAGTTTGAATAAAGTAATAAAGGTTAATGGAAGTTTTTATTGCTAGGAAATCTGTTTTTAATTTGGTCATGTGTGTTTCTTCTATTTCTCAAGGTGTTTTTCTCTCCAACGTAGAGAAGGGCGCTAAGGTGGAGAAGACGACCACCTTCCTGTGAACCCTAGAGTGCTTACCTTGATTCAGGAACTTTCAGATCACGAGTGGCGTGATGTCTGAATATGGACTGAACAGATTTATGGCACGTGACATGCTCCACTAAACATTTAGTTTCAGCTCAACTGCTTACTTCAAGCTTAAAGGAGAAGTCCAGTGTGAAATGGACTTGGGGTGTCCCCAGCATTTTGTCCCCAGCATTTTAAGGTTCCAGTCCTCTCACATCTGGTTATTTTGTAAACAATAGCTGTTTTGTTTGCTGGCTCTGCTTTTTGGTCTCCTGTCGACGAAGTGTTTTCACACCTAAAAGTCCAGACTAAGGTTTGTGTGTTTGTTGCATTGTATAGGTTTAGTCCGGTTAGTTTTGGTTTCACACTGGAGATTAGTGAGCAGAATAAAAAGCTTTACTACATTCTGTGGAGTCTCCCGGTATTTTACACTGATTTGTAGAACATGTGTACAGAAATTTGCCTTTTCGGCTATCCTGAATGCTGCCTCCCTGACAGAATTCAACACTCCTTTGCATGTACATGATTAAAAGTGATTACAAATCAAGTTTAGTTTTTAATAGGAAATTTGAATTTGATGAAATGTTTCAGTTGGGACAGGGACAAAAAAAAAAAATCATCTGGTGGTTAATTGGTAACAAGTCAGTAACATGACTAGGTATAAAATGAGCATCTCAGAGAGGCGGAGTCTTTCAGAAGTAAAGATGAGGAGGGGTTTACCACTCTATACTGCATGAGTAAATTGTGCAATAATTCAACAATATCGTTTCTCAACGTAAAATAGCAAAGAACTTTTGCTTTGCATTGTCTATGATACATAAGAGCACTAAAGAAACAGCCATGATTCTGTAGTGGATATCAATGCATGGGCTCAGGGACACTTCTGAAACCCATTGTCTGTGAAAACATCACTGCAACAAATGCAAGTTAAAACTCAAACACAAAAATGAAACCAGATATAAACAGAATCCAGAAACGCTGCCACCTTCTCTGGGCCTGAGCTCATTTAAAATGTACTGAGGGGAAGTGGAAAAGTGTCCTGTGGTCTGATCAATCAACAATTGAAATTCTTTGTGGAAATAATGGACACTCCTCCAGGCTAAAGACCACTCCGCTTATCAGCTCAGACTTCAAAAGGCAGTATTCATTATGGTATTAGATGGGGCATTAGTGCACATGACATGCACATCTGTAAAGGCATCATTAACACTGAATTATGTGTACATGTCTTGGCAACATATGCTGCCATCCAGATGACGTCTTTTTCAGGGAAGGGCTTGCTTATTTGGGTAAGATGCCAAACCACATTCATGCATTACAACAGTGTTGCTCTGTATTAAGAGTCTGGGTGCCAAGTTGGCTTATAAACACTAAAATGGGTCTATATTTTTCAAAAAAAGCAGTTTGAATATTTGTCTTGGAACTATGTTGAAAGGAACTATGTTGAATGAAAGAGTTTACATGATTTGCACATCACTGCATTTTGTTTACACTTTGCACAGCATCCCAACATTTTTGGAAATGGTTGTAAAAATATTGGTTCAAAGTTCACATTGACTAAACGTTTCTTGCCAGATGTGAGAAAAGTGGCTACAGCTGACCTAAAATGGTTAATGCAGAGCAAAGTAGGTCTGCGTTTTCATTAGATTTTTAGCCTGAACTGGAATGGACAGAAAACTTTGCGGCTCCCAAGGTGTCATTTTTGTTGAAAGGACAAAAGGCTCTTCCTAACATTTAGGTTGTGACGTCTGAGCCAAGCCTACTAGTAACACATGATCAGCACGGGACCGGTTGCTCAAACTGTCCGCAGCTTAGTCAGGACTGCACAATCGCCACCTGCCCAGTAAACGACCACGTTCTGTGGCTCAAATTTTGCCCGAATTGCCTGAAACCTGTAGCGAAAATTAATCACTATAGCTACACAAATCTGTAGGCACTACAGATATTAGCTACACTTCATAAAAGCACACAAATTGAGGCATTGCTAATTTAATCCCTGTATCTATCTTAAGTGTCTGCAATTCACAGTTCCTGCAACAGCAGTGGTTCTATACAAACTACCCACCTACAATCTGACAGCACTTCAAAGAAAGATGTTGGATTTGATCACCCATATGGACAGTCTGCCAGGAGGTGATTTGAATGATTTTTTTCCATAAATACAATTAGTCGTGTCACGCAGTGTCATGGATACACTCAAGTTGTATAAGATGCCACCACTGAAAGTGGCACCTTGAACAATCATGTATATAATCAAAAGGTATTGTCAGTGAGAAAGTCAGCTTTACCAAAATCAACCTATTTCAGCTGCTATGAATGTTTTACTAGACTGCCTTCATTTGATTTAGCACACAGAGACCCATCGTCCACTTAAGAAGAGTGGGATTCAGGGGTATACTTCTAATGGACGGCCCCTGTGGGTATGTCTCAGAGAGCTGAAGGTACAGTAGATAGGGTCCCAGAACTTGTACTACTCAGTCTACTCTTATTCAGTCATGTTGGTTGATCTGCAAGTGAATGTACACTACATTTCCAAAAGTATTCAGTCGTCATCTGCCTTCACACACATGAAACTGAGTGACATTCTTAATCCATAGGGTTTAATATGATGTCGGCCCACCCTTTGCAGCCATAACAGCTTCCACGCTTCTGGGAAGGCTTTCCACAAGGGTTAGGAGTGTGTTGATGGGAATTTTTTTTACCATTGTTCCAGAAGTACATTTGTGAGGTCAGACACTGATGTTGGACGAGAAGGCCTGGCTCACAGTCTCCGCTCTAATTCATCCCAAATGTGTTCTATCGGGTTGAGGTCAGGACTCTGTGCAGGCCAGTTAAGTTCTTCCTCACCAAACTCGCTCATCCATGTCTTTATGGACCTGCTTCGTGCACTGGTGCGCAGTCATGTTGGAACAGGAAGGGGCCGTCCCCAAACTGTTCCCACAAAGTTGGATGCATGAAATTGTCCAAAATCTCTTGGTGCTGAAGCTTTAAGAGTTCCTTTCACTGGAACTAAGGGGCCGAGCCCAACTCCTGAAAAACAACCCCACACCATAATCCCCCTGTCATATATATATATATATATATATATATATATATAAGTAATAAGAGTAAGAGCGCACTGTGAGCTGCTACCGTGTACTACAACTTTACGACACTGTATTGCTTTAAGGCGCTAGACTGCTTTATGGTAGATGAAACCCGCGAGCTGAGTGCACCGTGTGTTATGCCCATGCCATGCCAGCCTTGTTACTGTTGTTCTGCTAAATAAAGACACTTTATAGAATTAAACCATCACTCGATCATTCTACATGGTGTCAGAAGTGACCCGGACCTGACAGTCGCCAATTACAAAGAAGTATAAGCGGACTCGGAGCCATGGCAAAGTTTAATCCTCCCACGAACTTTCCTTTCGACAAGCCAACAGACTGGCCGGAGTGGAAACAGCGTTTTCAGCGCTACAGGATCGCTACTAAGCTTAACAAAGAAGACGGAGAGGTGCAGGTGAGCTGCCTCATTTATGCCATGGGCAATGACGCCGAGAACATTTTTAAGTCATTGACGTTTGCGGAGGGAGAGGACCGAAATGACATGACCGTAGTAATGGCGAAGTTCGATGACTACTTTTTCCCGTGGAGGAATGTTATACATGAAAGAGTATGCTTTCATCAGCGAGTCCAGCGGCCAGGCGAGAGAGCAGAAAGCTTTATACGAGCCCTGTATGAGTTATCCGAACACTGTGAGTTCGGGGCTTCCAGAGAGGAGCACATCCGCGACTGGATCGTGGTCGGGATACTGGATAGGGAACTCTCGCGCAGACTGCAGCTAATGTCGAACCTCACACTGGCGCTCACAATTCAGACCGTGAGGCAATCGGAGGAGGTAGCGGCGCAAGTGAGTTTGCAAGGGGACCCAGCGGCGTCCGTGCAGGAGGTGCGGACCAAACAAAAACACACAAACTGGAAACCTCAACAACGACAACAAGGCAAGTCACAAACAGGCAGAACATGGGGAGAGAGAAAAAATTGTGGTAAATGTGGCAAAACACAACACAGGGGAGATGAAAAGTGCCCAGCTTCAAAAGCTACATGTCATAACTGTCACAAAATGGGACATTGGGCCAAGGTGTGTCGTAACCGCAGGTAAGTGAATGAAGTCACAGAGACTGACAAAGGTGAGCAGACCTCATATTTTCTAGGCTCAGTGTGCAATGCAAAAGAGAAAAGTGAGGCGTGGACTGTGGTACTTAATGTAGATTCTGTTCCAGTGGAATTTAAAATTGACACGGGAGCTGATGTTAACGTCATAAATGAAGACACATTCCACAAAATTACCCCTGAAAGACCATTAAAACCATCAGATCTCCCTCTTAACAGCCCAGGTGGAGAGCTGTTGTGCCTCGGATGCTTTAATGTGACTGTAAGCTACAAAGGCAAAGAATATCTATCCAAAATGTATGTAGTCCGTGGGCACAAAGTCAATAACCTACTCAGTTGCTCCTTGTCAGTTGAGATGAATCTTGTGAGGCGAGTAGATGAGGTTACACCAAACCTAAGCAGGCACAAGCAGCCTTATGGGGAACATGGCACGCTAAAAACAGAACCAGTTGAGATACAGCTAAGAGAGGATGCAGTGCCTTATGTGGTGCACACTGCACGCCGTGTGCCTTTTCCCATGTTGCAAAAGGTAAAAGACGAACTACTCAGAATGGAAGAAAATGGTGTCATTGAAAGGGTGACACAACCCACTGAATGGTGTGCTCCCATGGTCCCTGTCCTAAAAAGACACACAGGCCAAGCAAGAATCTGTGTTGACCTCACAAAGCTAAACAAATCAGTCAAAAGAGAGCGCTATATCCTACCTACTTCGGATGAGATAACCTCCAAACTAAGTGGTGCAACAGTGTTCTCTTCCCTTGATGCTGCCAGCGGATTCTGGCAGATTCCCCTCCATCCCAACAGTTGCTTACTGACAACTTTTATAACACCGTTTGGCAGATATTGTTTTAAAAAAACTACCTTTCGGTATTACAAGTGCACCTGAAATCTTTCAGCGAAAGATGCTGGAGACCCTGGAAGGCTTGGAGGGTGTGGAAGTCTTCATGGATGACATCTTGGTCTATGGGGCCACCATGCAAGAACACGATGCTCGATTGGACAAAGTGCTAAGTCGTATAGAGTCTACTGGCCTCAAGCTTAACAAAGAAAAGTGCTCCTTGAGGCAGAGTCAATTAAGGTTCCTAGGTCATCTAATTGATCGCTCTGGAGTAAGGCCAGACCCTGAGAAAGTTGAGGCCATCAAACAGTTGCCCTCACCACAAAACGTGCAAGAGCTAAAAAGACTGCTAGGCATGGTCAATTATCTTGGCAAATACATCCCTGACCTTGCCACAGTTGGCCAACCCTTGTACGAACTGCTCAGGACTAAAAACGTATGGACCTGGGGCCACTCTCAACAGTCAGCCTTTGAGAACGTTAAAAGAAGGCTAACAACAGCACCAGTTCTCACATTTTATGACATCGCAAAGCCAACTACAGTGTCTGCCGACGCCAGTAGCTATGGTTTAGGAGCTGTGTTACTCCAACTCCATGGAGAACAGTGGAAACCAGTCGCCTACTGCTCCAGACGTCTCACTGAGGCCGAGACAAGATACGCCCAGATAGAGAAAGAGTGTCTGGCGAGTGTATGGGCGTGCGAAAAGTTCGATAAGTACCTGTGTGGCTTAGATCAGTTCAGACTGGAGACTGATCACAGACCGCTAGTGCCACTCGTTAACAGCCGGAGCTTAGACAATGTTCCCCTGAGGTGCCAGCGTCTCCTAATGCGGCTCATGAGATACAAACCAGAGGCTGTCTACGTTCCAGGTAAAACCCTTGTAGTAGCTGATGCCTTGTCACGTAGTCCACAGATTCACACCGAAGAAAAGACTGACACACATAGCGTGGTAGAGCATTACATAGCCACTGTAATGCAAAGCATCCCAGCTTCTCAGAGCCGAATGGACAGTATCAAAGCAGCCACCACAACAGATTGTGAACTACAAACCGTCATAAGGTACATAAGAAACGGATGGCCAGAATACAGAGATAAAGTTCCACTAGATGTCAGAGCATATGTGAAAGTGAAAAATGAACTATCAGAGACAAATGGCCTAGTCATACGAGGATGCAGAATTGTCATTCCAAAATCACTAAGAGCAGAGATTCTCAAGAAAATACATGATGGACACCAAGGACTTACAAAGTGCAGGGACCGGGCAAACTCCTCTGTATGGTGGCCGGGGCTCTCCGCTGAGCTCAAAGAGACTGTAATGCAATGCCACACTTGCCAAGAGCTAAGACGGACACAGCAAAAAGAGCCACTCATCTCAACACCTCTGCCTGGTCGACCCTGGAAACGTATTGCGCTAGATCTCTGTGAATACAACAAGAATGACTACCTCATAGTATCAGACTACTACTCTCGTTTCCTAGAGATACTGCACTTGCCTTCCACAACAAGTGCTCAGGTTATTCAGCGACTGAAAACAACCTTCGCTAGATTTGGGATCCCTGATGAGGTGGTGAGTGACAATGGACCTCAGTTTTCCAGTGCTGAATTCAAAGAACTAGCACAACAAATGGACTTTAAACATCTAACCTCAAGTCCTCACCATCCTCAGGGAAATGGTCATGCGGAGAGAGCAGTACAGACCGCTAAGAGAATCCTTAAACAGGAAGATCCACTCCTGGCTCTTATGTGTCATCGGTCAACGCCCTGTACTACAACAGGAGTCAGTCCAGCTGAACTCCTCATGGGGAGAAAGATCAGAACAACTCTCCCTATCCTGGAGAAAAATCTTCAGCCTAAATGGCCCAACAGAAAGGCTGTCATGCAAAAGGATGCCGTGGAAAAGGCCAAACAGGCTTTCTACTACAATCGCCGCCACGGGGCCAGACTACTTCCTCCACTACGACCAGGTGGCGCAGTTGTCACCAAGCTGGATCAGGAGAAAACTTGGGTGACACCTGCAGTTGTTTCCGCGGAATGTGTTACCCCAAGATCTTACCTCATCTGCACACCGCAGGGAGCAGTGTTCCGGAGGAATCGCCGCCATCTTCGTCAGGAGTATTCCCCACTGCCTGCCACTGCTTCCCTTCCTCCTCCAGCTGAGTGTACTGCGGTGGGACCGTCTCAGTCCGCAGGTACCCTCGCTCCTGAGACTGCCCCCTCTAACACTAGTCAGGATGTCACGCACACATCTATGGACTCACCGGTGCAAGTTCGTACCAGATCTGGACGTGTGTGCAAACCGGTTATGAGACTGGACCTTTAGACTTTATGCCGTCTGCTCTGTGGCCTTTGGGGGGTGGGTGAAAGAGAGACTTTACATGTTAATATGCTGTTCTTGAGATGCTTGACTGTAGAGTAATTAGTTGATAATAATAGAGTACCTTGATACCTGTACTGTGTTATACTTTAAATGGGTTTTATGTTAAAAGAAAAAGAAAAGCTTTAAGTTTGAAGGTGATACTTGGTACTGCATTTTGTTGTTGAGAGTTAACCCTGTTTTGTGGATTGCACATATATGTTTACAAGATCTGTTCACAAATGCTAGGAAAGCAAATTACATAGTCTACGTTTGAATAATAATAATCCAGTATGGTTGTGATTTATGCTAATTAACAGGAATTGTGTTGATCTGATACTGTTTGAACACACTTTTGATATGGGGAAGTAACGCAAAAAGGGCGGGGAGATGTCATATAAATATATATATATAAGTAATAAGAGTAAGAGCGCACTGTGAGATGCTACCGTGTACTACAACTTTACGACACTGTATTGCTTTAAGGCGCTAGACTGCTTTATGGTAGATGAAACCCGCGAGCTGAGTGCACCGTGTGTTATGCCCATGCCATGCCAGCCTTGTTACTGTTGTTCTGCTAAATAAAGACACTTTATAGAATTAAACCATCACTCGATCATTCTACACCCCCCTCCACCAAACTTTACACTAGGCACAATGCAGTCAGACAAGTACCGTTCTCATCTGTCGGATTGCCAGATGGAGAAGCGTGATTGGTCACACCAGAGAACACGTCTACACTGCTCTAGAGTCCATTGGTGGCGCTTTACACCACTGCATTCCACTCTTTGCATTGCTCTTGGTGATGTAAGGCTTGGAAGCAGCTGCTCGGCCATGGAAACCCATTCTCTCTATGCTGTTCTTGAGCAGATCTGAAGGCCACATGGAGTTTGGAGGTCTGTAGTGATAGACTCTGCAGAAAGTTGGTGACCTATGAAAGTTGGTGTGCACTATGACCCTCAGTATCCGCTGACCCCACTCTGTCATTTTATGTGGCAGACCTCTTCATGGCTGAGTTGCCGTCATTCCCAATCGCTTCCACTTTGTTATAATCCCACTCACAGTGGACTGTGGAATATTTAGTAGTGAGAAAATTTCACGACTGTACTTGTTGCACAGGTGGCGTCCGATCACGGTACCACGCTGGAATTCACTGAGCTCCTGAGAGCGACCCATTCTTTCACTAATGTCTGTAGAAGCAGTCTGCAATTTACAAACAGAACCCAAGACTGAGCACTGATGACCTTGAGGGGGCTCCTGAAGGTGGGCTTGGCCAGCTGTTCAGAGACTCCCTGACTGAGGTTGCAAGGCGGCAGGAGGTCTTAGAGCTTCCTCAGCGATTTCAGAAAATTCAGACACTTCCCCAGATTAACACTTCAATTCAGCTAATCATCATCTCTCTTAAATGTGGCAGCACTTCATAAGACCACACCCCTTTAATTAGCAGACTAATCATGATCTCACTGCTTCTTAATGATGGAGAAAAACTCCATAATAGTTTTGCATTACAATTATTATTCACCATTTGCTCAAAGACACAAATAAACAGAAACACTGGTGATGTTTTTCAGGAATGTTGTTTATTTAAGTGTAATGAGTAAAAGGGCCCGATTCATTACCAGAAAGATTCTGATTAGAGTTACTATAAAACCTATTAATAAAGAAACATGTATACATTATTAAGTAACATGACAGTAAAATACTGCTTAATGTAAATGATACGAGCTCCCACAGACACCATGGAATAACACAGACACAATCCCTTCACTCTTTAATGGGTCTTTAAAAGTCAAAAACAACTGAGATCTGACATCACAGCAGGTGAAGCTGGAACTTCTTCAGAAGATCAGGATTTTAAATGAAATTCATTGGTGACCCTGATTAGAAAAAAAAGCGTTAATGAACAACACTAGTCACACATTGCTGAGCATTTTAATTGTAAAGGGATTTTTTGTTTTTAATGTTTTTGTTTTAATTTGGACTTAATTACTTACCGGACTCGCCGGAGTCCAGAAGAAGTCTGCACAATGATCCACCCACTTTGCGTAATAGAAAATTCTGCCTGCACAGAGAGAGTGAGAGAGAGAGAGAGAGAGAGAGAGAGAGAGAGAGAAAGAGAGCGAGAGCGAGAGAGAGAGAGAGAGAGAGAATGAAAGCAAGAGAGAGGGGGGGTTGGAGAGAGAGAGAGAGAGTGAGAGAGAGAGAGAGAAAGAGAGAGCGAGAGAGAGAGAGAGTGAGAGAGAGAGAAAGAGAGAGAGAGAAAGAGAGAGAATGAAAGCGAGCGAGAGAGAGAGAGGGGGGTTGGAGAGAGAGAAGGGGGGAGAGAGAAAGAGAGCAAGAGACAGAGAGAGAGACAGAGCGAGCGTGAGAAAGAGAGAGAGAGCGAGAGAGAGCGAAAGGGAGAGAGAGAGGGAGAGAGAGAGAACGAGAGAGGGAGAGAGAGATAGAGGGAGAGAGAGAGAGAGCGAGAGAGAATGAAAGCGAGAGAGAGGGGGGGTTGGAGAGAGAGAGGGGGAGAGAGAAAGAGAGCAAGAGAGAGAGCGAGAGAGAGAGTGAGAGAGAGAGAGAAAGAGAGAGAGAATGAAAGCGAACGAGATAGAGAGAGCGGGGGTTGGAGAGAGAGAGAGGGGGGAGAAAGTGAGAGAGAGAGAGAAAGAGAGAGAGAAAGAGAGCGAGAGAGAGAAAGGGAGAGAGAAAGAGAGAGAGAGAAAGAGAGAAAGGGAGACAGAGCGAGAGAGAGAGCGAGAGGGAGAGATAGAGGGAGAGAGAGCGAGAGATAGAGGGAGAGAGAGAGAGAGAGAGAGCAAGAGAGAGAGAGAGGGAGAGAGAGAGCGAGAGGGAGATAGAGAGAGAGAGAGAGAGAGAGATTTTTCTTGATGAGTCGAGAGGGAAAATAAAGTTAGTCCTCCAGGTGAGTTTAGGTTAAAGAAATCACCTCCTCCTCAGGGTCGCTGAACATTTCTGACATCATGTCGTACAGTAGTCCTGGCTGCAACATTTGCATTTGAGTGTTATATGGGACCATCATTCCTTGTTGATGTTTGCAATTGTGACAACGTGACACCTGACACATGCAGAAGCTCATTTTTCTTTCGTTCTGTAAAGATGATTATAATAAAATATTTTAATCTACAAATCTGAAACGATGTGGGCAACACTGATCGTGCAGCATTCACGCACCAACATGACAGCATTTCTCAGGCAGTTTGATAAGATGAGGGACAAAACATTCAGTCTGTACAATAAAAAAACTGTTTCAAGTTTAAAAATAACGCTGAGATTTATGGTACACCTGCTGTTTGTTCTTCAGTGCTTGTGGCTGTTTCATATAAATGTTCTATTTCTTTCACAAAAGTACCTCAAAATCCGTCACACCGCAGTACAACTAGCAATCGTTCCGTTTCTTTCAAGGTGTTTCTGGTAATACAGACTATTTTACCCCTTGAGAGACACAAAATCCTTAAAACCTGAACAGAGACTCTTACCTGTATGAGCTCACCTGTGGCCACGGGACTGGAGTGTATGTGCAGGTTTTCACAGACTGCGCAGGATTTTATGCCTCGTCTTTTGCTTTCACTTCCTTTCAGGGTTGTTCATTCATACGTAGAAGTTCTTCTTTTTTACATGTGTGTTGGAAACATTCCAGCTGGCCGAGTTCTCACTGCAGTTCAGTCTGTAACGTGGGAATGAACACGTCACTCAAACACACTGGAGAATTCACATTCCACACGAGCTCTGCACCAAAGACCAGAGATTAATGATCAAATGAAAGCAGCGTGATCGATGAAGTTTCTGAGATCTTCAGGGTAAATCAGCCTCATGTGTCTTTCTGCTTTCAGAGCGGCTCATGTTGGACAGACCAACCCAGTTATGAGCTCATGATGTGAGTCAGCAGGTCGACTAATTCACCTTGACTGGTGACTCCATCAGTAAAGGACAGCAGTCGAAATCTCTTTGGTTATCTCGCTCAGACTGGAGGACGGCTTCTAAAAAACTTGGTTGAATACTTTAAATATATAACATCCATCCATCCTAAGCAATGAGGCCCAGACCTCCCTTTCCCCAGCCACTTCCACTAGCTCTCCAAGGGGGATTCCGAGGCGCTCCCAGGCCAGCTGGGCGATATAGTCATGCCAGCGTGTCCTGGGTCTTCCCCGGGGTCTCCTTCCAGGTGGACTTGCCAGGAGGCATCCTAACCAGATGCCCGAACCACCTCAGCTGACTCCTCTCGATGTGAAGAAGCAGTGGCTCTACTCCGAGTTCCTCAAGGATGACCAAACTTCTCACCCTATCTTTAAGGGAGAGTCTAGACACCCTGCGGAGGAAACTCATTTCGGCCGCTTGTATTCGCAATCTTATTCTTTCGGTCATTACCCAAAGCTCATGACCATAGGTGAGGGTGGGAACGTAGATCGACCGGTAAATCGAGAGCCTTGCCTTATGGCTCAGCTCTTTCTTTACCACAACAGACCGGTAAAGAGCCCGCATCACTGCTGACCCAGCACCAATCCGCCTGTCAATCTCCCGCTCCCTTGTACCATCACTTGTGAACAAGACCCCGAGATACTTGAACTCCTCCACTTCAGGCAAGAGCCTATCCCCGACCCAGAGAGGGCTCTCCACCCTTTTCCGCCTGAGAACCATGGTCTCGGATTTAGAGGTACTGATTCTCATCCCGGCCGCTTCATACTCGGCTGCAAACCGATCCAGCGAAAGCTGAAGTTTGCGGCCTGATGTCCCCAATAGGACCACATCATCTGCAAACAGCAGCGATGTGACCCTGAGGTCACCAAACTGGACAGCCTCCATCCCCTGACTGCGCCTAGAAATTCTATCCAAAAAAATTCTGAATTGGTGACAAAGGGCAGCCCTGACGGAGTCCAACTCTCACTGGGTACAAGTCTGACTTACTGCCGGCCATGCGGACCAAACTCCAGCTTTGTTTGTACAGGGCCTGAATGGCTCGTAGCAAAGAGCCATGTACCCCGTACTCCAGAAGCACCTCCCACAGAATACCCCGGGGAACACAGTCGATTGCCTTCTCCAGATCCACAAAGCACATGTGGACTGGTTGGGCAAACTCCCGTGAACCCTCCAGAATCCTGGAGAGGGTGAAGAGTTGGTCCAGTGTTCCACGACCAGGGCGGAACCCGCACTGCTCCTCCTGGATCCGAGGTTCGACTATAAGCCGGACTCTCTTCTCCAGTACCCCTGCATAGACCTTACCAGGGAGGCTGAGGAGTGTGATTCCCCTGTAGTTGGAACACACCCTCCGCTCCCCTTTTTTAAAAAGAGTCACCACCACCCCAGTCTGCCAGTCCAGTGGCACCGCCCCAGATGTCCACGCAATGTTGAAAAGCCGTGTGAGCCAAGACAGCCCCACAAAATACAGAGCCTTGAGGAACTCAGGGCGGATCTCATCCACCCCTGGAGCATTGCCACCAAGGAGCTTCTTAACTACCTTCGTGTCTTCGGCCTCAGTAATGGACAAACCTATTCCCATGTCCCCAGACTCTGCCTCTTCACTGGAGAACATGTTGGTGGGATTGAGAAGGTCCTCAAAGTATTCCTTCCACCGCCCAATGACGTCTTCAGTCGAAGTCAGCAGCACACTATATATCTCCACTATATACAGTGCTTGTGGCACACTGCTTTCCCCTTCTGAGTCGCCTGACGGTTTGCCAGAATCTTTTCGGAGCTGACTTAAATTCACTTTCCAAGGCCTCACCGAACTCCTCCCATACACGGGTTTTTGCCTTGGCGATGACTGAAGCCGCAGATCGCTTGGCCTATCGATACCTGCCAGCTGTCTCTGGTGTCCCACAGGCCAACCATGCCTGGTAGGACTCCTTCTTCAGCTTGACGGCATCTCTCACCTGGGGTGTCCACCACCGGGTTCGAGGATTACCGCCCCGAAAGGCACCAACTACCTTACGGCCACAGCTACAGTCAGCCGCTTCAACAATGGAGGAACGGAACATGGCCCATTCTGAGTCAATGTCCCCCACCTCCCCCGATATCTGGTCAAAGTTCTGACGGAGGTGTGAGTTGAAGGTCAATCTGACAGGTTCTTCGGCGAGACGTTCCCAGCAAACCCTCACTATACGTTTGGGCTTGCTTGGTCTGACCGGCATCTTCCCCCACCACCTGATCCAACTCACCACCAGGTGGTGATCAGTTGACAGCTCAGCTCCCCTCTTTACCCGAGTGTCCAAAACACATGGCCGCAAGTCTGATGACACGACTACAAAGTCAATCATTGAACTACGGCCTAGGGTGTCCTGGTGCCATGTGCACTTATTGACATCCTTGTGTTCAAACATGGTGTTCGTGATGGACAAACTGTGGTTTGCACAGAAGTCCAAAAACTGAACACCACCTGGGTTCAGATCAGAGAGGCCATTCCTCCCAATCACAACCCTCCAGGTCTCACTGTCATTGCCCACGTGAGCGTTAAAGTCCCCCAGTAGGACAATAGAGTCTCCAGGAGGAGATCTTTCAAATCACCCTTCCCAAGGACTCTAAGAAGGCTGGGTACTCTGAACTGCTGTTCGGTGCATAAGCACAGACAGCAGTCAGGACCCGTTCCCCAACCCAAAGGCGTAGAGAAGCAACCCTCTCGTCCACCGGAGAAAACCCCAACATACAGGCACAGAGTCAAGGGGCTATGAGAAAGCCCACACCTGCCCGCCGCCACTCACCATGGGCAACTCCAGAAAAGAATAAAGTCCAGCCCCTCTCAAGGAGATTGGACCCAGAGCCCAAGCTGTGTGTTGAGGTGAGCCCGACTATATCTAGCCAGTATCTCTCAACCTCGCGCACTAACTCAGGCTCCTTCCCCGCCAGTGAGGTAACGTTCCAAGTTCCAAAAGCCAGTTTCAGCAACCGAGGATCAGAACGCCAAGGCCCACGCCTTCGGACACTGCCCGATCCACAAAGCCCTACTACTGCCCCTCCCATTGGTGGTGGGTCGATGGGAGGGGGGACTCATGTAACTCCTTCGGGCTGGGCCCGGCCGGGCACCATGAGTAAATGCCCGGCCACCAGACGCTCGCTGGAGTCATGATTCTCAACTGATAAAGGCATCATGATTCTCAACCGCTGCTTATTTAGTCAACCTCACTGAAGTCAATTTGTTTAAATCAACTGTTTTGCCTGTTCGTCCAACATTAAGCTGCCAATATCGTTTATTTCCAAAAGAGGAAATTTAGAAAGATATTCAGATGTAGCGTCTGAATTTTTGCCTAAGGACTATTTTTCTTGTCCAAGCAGGGAATCAAACCCTATTCTGCTGTTTTACGTCTTGGTATTTAGAATTTTAAACATTTTTACACTGAACCTGACATTTTATCTAGTATGAATTAATGACTGTATAAGTTTAAGGGTTAACTAAACGCCTTCATGATCTTAATTATGAATTATGTGCTCATGCAAGCAGGAGATAAAAGCTCAACACGTCCATCTTCTAACACCGGACTAACATGCAGGTCAGAAACAATGAGGGAATGTGGTGTTTCTGCTTATTATGGGGTGTTGCGGTATTTCTACAGGTCATTCTTTGAGCCTGCAGTGACGTCCACGTCATCACAGCGCTGACGAGAAGCGACGGCTGAGACCGTCTGGACCTTTCAACACACGTTGAATAGCTTTCTGAAATATTTGTCAGATGTCTCTGCAAACGTTTCAGTTCCTGAGCAACTTCTAATGGTGTTTTTTAGTCTGCACTACTTTGAAAGCTTGTGTTCATTTATTGAGGACGGCGTGTAATTTCAAATGATTTAGTTCATTTTTGACTGTCTCAGCCCTCGTCCCTCACACACACACACGCACACACACACACACACACACACACACACACACACACACACACACACACCATCAACACCATCAACAACCTTTGGCTTTATCACCTTCTTGACTGTCAGACATGTGTAAAGTGTCAAAGATTGTAGTTTATAGGTTATTTAAATTGTTAATAGTTATTTAAGCATTACTTCAAAAGTGTGTGTTGATCTCTTGAGCAGTGAACTGGTGTGTAATATCAGTTAATTTAGTAGTTCATCCATTCTGCTTATGTTAAGTACAATAGAAAGCCCACAATATTGAAATATTTTTGGCCGATTTGCTTCCCCAATTAAACTCCTAATAAAGGTGAAGATAAAATAAAATAAAAACATAACAAGAAATGCATTAAGTCCATCCATTCATTTTCTAAGCTGCTTCTCCTTCATGGTCGTGGGGAGCGGGGGTTGGTGGTGGTGCCGGTGCCTATCCCAGCAGTCATAAGGCAGGATACACCAGGGACAGGTCACCAGTCCATCGCAGGGCAGACAGACAGTCACTCACACCCAGGGGCAGCTTAGCATGTCCAATTGGCCTGACTGCATGTCTTTGGACTGTGGGAGGAAACCAGAGGAAACCCACACAGACACGGGGTGAACATGCAAACACCACACAGAGAGGACCCCGGTCACCCGGCCAGGGAATCAAACCCAGGCCCTCCTCACTGTGAGGCGACAGCACCACGAACCACGCCACCGTGCTGCCTCTTCAGAAAAATAAAGATAATGCAGAACAAAGTATATAAGCAAAAGTTATTAAAGTTAAGTTAAGTTATTAAAAGGGAAAAGTCCATTTAAAAATCACCAGCACATTTGAAGCACATCTAAGACCGTCTGGCACTTTGTACCAATCGTTTTGCAGCATGGCAGCTAAACGCTGCTACACCCTGCGATCACAGGTAGAGCAACATTCTTTGAGTAAGTCCCGATACATGATCATGTCTGGGAACTTCACCGATGTAATTGTTCAAAACTCGTGAAATCGTGATCAGGAAAAAGACATTTTATAAAAATGTCAAAAATCAGTCAGAATGTTTGGCTCTTCTGATGTTTAAAGCTGCGGTCACTCTGGCGTTTTCCAGTTTGCATTGCCATGTTGCTGCAGTTAGTAAGCCAACAGTGAGGGGCGTAACTAGACCTTTCAGAAAGGGGCAGCCAGGTGTGACCGTACGTTAGCGTACGTCGTCTCTGTGCATAACCAAGCCTTCCATTCATTTCCACAGGAGTAAAACGTTACATCAGTACCACTTTTGCCAAAAGTAAACAAAAACATGACATCACATGAAGGCATGATGTTCAATGCACATCATTAAGAAGAATATTTCATATAAACAGGCCATAGAAATTCATTTAGATTCATTTAGGTTTCCATCACTACAGGCTACACGTGAGTCTAACAATGAGAAGGCAGTGTATCAGGTAATATACAACACGTGTGTATTCAACACACACAAGCCGCTTATCCTTCTGGGTCATGGGGGGAGCTGGAGCCTATCCCAGCTGTTATTGGAGGGAAGGCAGGATACACCCTGGACAGGTCGCCAGTCCATCACAGGGCAGACACACACACACACACACACAAACACAGAAACAAAGGGGCAATTTAGTATCTCCAATAAGCCTGACTGCATGTCTTTGGACGGTGTGAGGAAACCGGAGCACCCAGAGGAAACCAACACAGACACGGGGAGAACATCCTCCACACAGATAGGACCCTGCTAGCGATAGCGCTACCCACAGCTCCACCATGCCACCCATTTATTCAACAGTAAAAAGTTAGTTAGCATGATAAACGAGTGTAGCAGACCAACTCATCTCATCATCGAATGGCCTGGTTTATAGTGTAGATCACAGAGCAGCTCTGCTAAAGGGACCCAGTGCACATTGGCTCAGCCGTTTGCCGAGTAAGCTGGCCCATCACCACAGGATACACAAATTATTAAACACAGCATCATCAGACTCTCTTGATTGATTAAACACCCTGATGCATTTTTCATAATCCATGCTTCATTAAATCATGAACTGATGGCTGACTTTCTCTGTCCATACTTCCTTCCAGGTTGGCATTGGCCACCTTTAGCCACGCCATGGCTACATCTGCTAATATTAGCTTCTAATAGCCTATCATTTATGCAAGTGGTCACAGAAAAAAAAAGTGTTCATTTTTCACATTCAGCAGAGAATTGAAGTGTTTGATTCTAGTGGGACTTCCAAATTACACGCTTTAGAGTAAACAAGACCATTAAGTCATTTAACATGGTCATCATTGATGAAGCAGAATTGATCTGATCTGAAGGCCACATGGAGTTTGGAGGTCTGTAGTGATTGACTCTGCAGAAAGTTGGTGACCTCTATGCACTATGACCCTCAGCATCCGCTGAC
The DNA here is from genome assembly GCF_015220715.1 of Pygocentrus nattereri. NCBI lineage: Eukaryota > Metazoa > Chordata > Actinopteri > Characiformes > Serrasalmidae > Pygocentrus > Pygocentrus nattereri. The sequence continues at coordinate 37,283,626 of NC_051223.1, forward strand.
CCCACTCTGTCATTTTACATGGCCGACCTCTTCATGGCTGAGTTGCTGTTGCTCCCAATTGCTTCCACTTTTTTATAATCCCACTGACAGTGGACTGTGGAATATTTAGTAGTGAGGAAATTTCACGACTGGACTTGTTGCACAGGTGGCGTCTGATCACGGTACCACGCTGGAATTCACTGAGCTCATTCTTTCACTACTGTCTGTAGTGCAGAAGCAGTCTGCACTTTACAAACAGAACCCAAGACTGAGCACTGATGACCTCGAGGGGGCTCCTGAAGGTGGGCTTGGCCAGCTGTTCAGAGACTCCCTGACTGAGGTTGCAAGGCGACAGGAGGTCTTAGAGCTTCCTCAGCCATTTCAGAAAATTCAGACACTTCCCCAGATTGACACTTCAATTCAGCTAATCATCATCTCTCTTAAATGTGGCAGCACCTCATAAGACCACACCCCTTTAATTAGCAGACTAATCATGATCTCACTGCTTCTTAATGATGGAGGAAAACTCCATAATAGTTGTGCATTACAATTATTATTCACCATTTGCTCAAAGACACAAATAAACAGAAACACTGGTGATGTTTTTCAGGAATGTTGTTTATTTAAGTGTAATGAGTAAAAGGGCCCGATTCATTACCAGAAAGATTCTGATTAGAGTTACTATAAAACCTATTAATAAAGAAACATGTATACATTATTAAGTAACATGACAGTAAATTACTGCTTAATGTAAATGATACGAGCTCCCACAGACACCATGGAATAACACAGACACAATCCCTTCACTCTTTAATGGGTCTTTAAAAGTCAAAAACAACTGAGAGATCTGACATCACAGCAGGTGAAGCTGGAACTTCTTCAGAAGATCAGGATTTTAAATGAAATTCATTGGTGACCCTGATTAGAAAAAAAAGCTTTAATGAACAACACTAGTCACACTTTGCTGAGTATTTTAATTGTAAAGGGATTTTTTGTTTTTAATGTTTTTGTTTTAATTTTGACTTAATTACTTACCGGACTCGCCGGAGTCCAGAAGAAGTCAGCACAATGATCCACCCACTTTGCGTAATAGAAAATTCTGCCTGCACAGAGAGAGAGAGAGAGAGAGAGAGAGAGAGAGAGAGAGAAAGAGAGAGAGAGAGAGAGAGAGAGAGAATGAAAGTAGGAGAGAGGGGGGGTTGGAGAGAGAGAGAGAGAGAGAGAGTGAGAGAGAGAGAGAAAGAGAGAGAGAGAAAGAGAGAGAATGAAAGCGAGCGAGAGAGAGAGAGGGGGATTGGAGAGAGAGAAGGGGGGAGAGAGAAAGAGAGCAAGAGACAGAGAGAGAGACAGCGAGCGTGAGAAAGAGAGAGAGAGCGAGAGAGAGCGAAAGGGAGAGGGAGAGAGAGAGGGAGAGAGAGAGAACGAGAGAGGGAGAGAGAGATAGAGGGAGAGAGAGAGAGAGCGAGAGAGAATGAAAGCGAGAGAGAGGGGGGGTTGGAGAGAGAGAGGGGGAGAGAGAAAGAGAGCAAGAGAGAGAGCGAGAGAGAGAGTGAGAGAGAGAGAAAGAGAGAGAGAATGAAAGCGAACGAGATAGAGAGAGCGGGGGTTGGAGAGAGAGAGAGGGGGGAGAAAGTGAGAGAGAGAGAGAGAAAGAGAGAGAGAAAGAGAGCGAGAGAGAGAAAGGGAGAGAGAAAGAGAGAGAGAGAAAGAGAGAGAGGGAGACAGAGCGAGAGAGAGAGCGAGAGGGAGAGATAGAGGGAGAGAGAGCGAGAGATAGAGGGAGAGAGAGAGAGAGCGAGAGGGAGAGAGAGAGAGAGATTTTTCTTGATGAGTCGAGAGGGAAAATAAAGTTAGTCCTCCAGGTGAGTTTAGGTTAAAGAAATCACCTCCTCCTCAGGGTCGCTGAACATTTCTGACATCATGTCGTACAGTAGTCCTGGCTGCAACCTTTGCATTTGAGTGTTATATGGGACCATCATTCCTTGTTGTTTGCCACCGCAATTGTGACAACGTGACACCTGACACATGCAGAAGCTCATTTTTCTTTCGTTCTGTAAAGATGATTATAATAAAATATTTTAATCTACAAATCTGAAACGATGTGGGCAACACTGATCGTGCAGCATTCACGCACCAACATGACAGCATTTCTCAGGCAGTTTGATAAGATGAGGGACAAAACATTCAGTCTGTACAATAAAAAAACTGTTTCAAGTTTAAAAATAACGCTGAGATTTATGGTACACCTGCTGTTCGTTCTTCAGTGCTTGTGGCTGTTTCATATAAATGTTCTATTTCTTTCTCAAAAGTACCTCAAAATCCGTCACACCGCAGTACAACTAGCCATCGTTCCGTTTCTTTCAAGGTGTTTCTGGTAATACAGACTATTTTACCCCTTGAGAGACACAAAATCCTTAAAACCTGAACAGAGACTCTTACCTGTATCAGCTCACCTGTGGCCACGGGACTGGAGTGTATGTGCAGGTTTTCACAGACTGCGCAGGATTTTATGCCTCGTCTTTTGCTTTCACTTCCTTTCAGGGTTGTTCATTCATACGTAGAAGTTCTTCTTTTTTACATGTGTGTTGGAAACATTCCAGCTGGCCGAGTTCTCACTGCAGTTCAGTCTGTAACGTGGGAATGAACATGTCACTCAAACACACTGGAGAATTCACATTCCACACGAGCTCTGCACCAAATATCAGAGATTAATGATCAAATGAAAGCAGCGTGATCGGTGAAGTCTCTGAGATCTTCAGGGTAAATCAGCCTCGTGTGTCTTTCTGCTTTCAGAGCGGCTCATGTTGGACAGACCAACCCAGTTATGAGCTCATGATGTGAGTCAGCAGGTCGACTAATTCACCTTGACTGGTGACTCCATCAGTGCCGGACAGCAGCCGAAATCTCTTTGGTTATCTCGCTCAGACTGGAGGACGGCATCTAAAAAACTTGGTTGAATACTTTAAATATATAACATCCATCCATCCTAAGCAATGAGGCCCAGACCTCCCTTTCCCCAGCCACTTCCACTAGCTCTCCAAGGGGGATTCCGAGGCGCTCCCAGGCCAGCTGGGCGATATAGTCATGCCAGCGTGTCCTGGGTCTTCCCCGGGGTCTCCTTCCAGGTGGACTTGCCAGGAGGCATCCTAACCAGATGCCCGAACCACCTCAGCTGACTCCTCTCGACGTGAAGAAGCAGTGGCTCTACTCCGAGTTCCTCAAGGATGACCGAACTTCTCACCCTATCTTTAAGGGAGAGTCTAGACACCCTGCGGAGGAAACTCATTTCGGCCGCTTGTATTCGCAATATTATTCTTTCGGTCATTACCCAAAGCTCATGATCATAGGTGAGGGTGGGAACGTAGATCGACCGGTAAATCGAGAGCCTTGCCTTATGGCTCAGCTCTTTCTTTACCACAACAGACCGGTAAAGAGCCCGCATCACTGCTGACCCAGCACCAATCCGCTTGTCAATCTCCCGCTCCCTTGTACCATCACTTGTGAACAAGACCCCGAGATACTTGAACTCCTCCACTTCAGGCAAGAGCCTATCCCCGACCCAGAGAGGGCTCTCCACCCTTTTCCGCCTGAGAACCATGATCTCGGATTTAGAGGTACTGATTCTCATCCCGGCCGCTTCACACTCGGCTGCAAACTGATCCAGCGAAAGCTGAAGTTCGTGGCCTGATGTCCCCAATAGGACCACATCATCTGCAAACAGCAGCGATGTGACCCTGAGGTCACCAAACCGGACAGCCTCCATCCCCTGACTGCGCCTAGAAATTCTATCCATAAAAATTACGAATCGGTGACAAAGGGCAGCCCTGACGGAGTCCAACTCTCACTGTGTACAAGTCTGACTTACTGCCGGCCATGCGGACCAAACTCCAGCTTTGTTTGTACAGGGCCTGAATGGCTCATAGCAAAGAGGCATGTACCCCGTACTCCAGAAGCACCTCCCACAGAATACCCCGGGGAACACAGTCGATTGCCTTCTCCAGATCCACAAAGCACATGTGGACTGGTTGGGCAAACTCCCGTGAACCCTCCAGAATCCTGGAGAGGGTGAAGAGTTGGTCCAGTGTTCCACGACCAGGGCGGAACCCGCACTGCTCCTCCTGGATCCGAGGTTCGACTATAAGCCGGACTCTCTTCTCCAGTACCCCTGCATAGACCTTACCAGGTAGGCTGAGGAGTGTGATTCCCCTGTAGTTGGAACACACCCTCCGCTCCCCTTTTTTAAAAAGAGTCACCACCACCCCAGTCTGCCAGTCCAGTGGCACCGCCCCAGATGTCCACGCAATGTTGAAAAGCCGTGTCAGCCAAGACAGCCCCACAAAATACAGAGCCTTGAGGAACTCAGGACGGATCTCATCCACCCCTGGAGCATTGCCACCAAGGAGCTTCTTAACTACCTTCGCGACTTCGGCCTCAGTAATGGACAATTCTTTTCCCATGTCCCCAGACTCTGCCTCTTCACTGGAGAACATGTTGGTGGGATTGAGAAGGTCCTCAAAGTATTCCTTCCACCGCCCAATGACGTCTTCAGTCGAAGTCAGCAGCACACTATATATCTCCACTATATACAGTGCTTGTGGCACACTGCTTTCCCCTTCTGAGTCGCCTGACGGTTTGCCAGAATCTTTTCAGAGCCGACTTAAAGTCACTTTCCAAGGCCTCACCGAACTCCTCCCATACACGGGTTTTTGCCTTGGCGATGACTGAAGCCGCAGATCGCTTGGCCTATCGATACCTGCCAGCTGCCTCTGGTGTCCCACAGGCCAACCATGCCTGGTAGGACTCCTTCTTCAGCTTGACGGCATCTCTCACCTGGGGTGTCCACCACCGGGTTCGAGGATTACCGCCCCGAAAGGCACCAACTACCTTATGGCCACAGCTACAGTCAGCTGCTTCAACAATGGAGGAACGAAACATGGCCCATTCTGAGTCAATGTCCCCCACCTCCCCCGATATCTGGTCAAAGTTCTGACGGAGGTGTGAGTTGAAGATCAATCTGACAGGTTCTTCGGCGAGACGTTCCCAGCAAACCCTCACTATATGTTTGGGCTTGCTTGGTCTGACCGGCATCTTCCCCCACCACCTGATCCAATTCACCACCAGGTGGTGATCAGTTGACAGCTCAGCTCCCCTCTTTACCCGAGTGTCCAAAACACATGGCCGCAAGTCTGATGACACGACTACAAAGTCAATCATTGAACTACGGCCTAGGGTGTCCTGGTGCCATGTGCACTTATGGACATCCTTGTGTTCAAACATGGTGTTCATGATGGACAAACTGTGGTTTGCACAGAAGTCAAAAAACTGAACACCCCTCGGGTTCAGATCAGAGAGGCCATTCCTCCCAATCACACCCCTCCAGGTCTCACTGTCATTGCCCACGTGAGCGTTAAAGTCCCCCAGTAGGACAATAGAGTCTCCAGGAGGAGCACTTTCAAATCACCCTTCCCAAGGACTCTAAGAAGGCTGGGTACTCTGAACTGCTGTTCGGTGCATAAGCACAGACAGCAGTCAGGACCCGTCCCCCAACCCAAAGGCGTAGGGAAGCTACCCTCTCGTCCACCGGAGAAAACCCCAACATACAGGCACAGAGTCGAGGGGCTATGAGAAAGCCCACACCTGCCCGCCGCTGCTCACCATGGGCAACTCCAGAAAAGAATAAAGTCCAGCCCCTCTCAAGGAGATTGGACCCAAAGCCCAAGCTGTGTGTTGAGGTGAGCCCGACTATATCTAGCCGGTATCTCTCAACCTCGCGCACCAACTCAGGCTCCTTCCCCGCCAGTGAGGTAACGTTCCAAGTTCCAAAAGCCAGTTTCAGCAACCGAGGATCAGAACGCCAAGGCCCACGCCTTCGGACACTGCCCGATCCACAAAGCTCTACTACTGCCCCTCCCATTGGTGGTGGGTCGATGGGAGGGGGGACTCATGTAACTCCTTCGGGCTGGGCCCGGCCAGGCACCATGAGTAAATGCCCGGTCACCAGACGCTCGCTGGAGTCATGATTCTCAACTGATAAAGGCATCATGATTCTCAACCGCTGCTTATTTAGTCAACCTCACTGAAGTCAATTTGTTTAAATCAACTGTTTTGCCTGTTCGTCCAACATTAAGCTGCCAATATCGTTCATTTACAAAAGAGGAAATTTAGAAAGATATTCAGATGTAGCGTCTGAATTTTTGCCTAAGGACTTTTTTTCTTGTCCAAGCAGGGAATCAAACCCCATTCTGCTGTTTTACGTCTTGGTATTTAGAATCCATCCATCCATCCATCCATCCATCCATGTTCTAAGCCGCTTCTCCGTCAGGGTCGCGGGGGGGATGCTGGAGCCTATCCCAGCAGTCTTCGGGCGAAAGGCAGGATACACCCTGGACAGGTCGCCAGTCCATCGCAGGGCAGACAGACAGACACAGACAGTCACTCACACACTCCTAGGGGCAATTTAGCACGTCCAATTGGCCTGACTGCATGTCTTTGGACTGTGGGAGGAAACCGGAGAACCCAGAGGAAACCCACGCAGACACGGGGAGAACATGCAAACTCCACACAGAGAGGACCCTGGCCGCCCGGCCGGGGAATCGAACCCATGCCCTCCTCACTGTGAGGCGACAGCGCTACCCACCACGCCACCGTGCCGCCCGGTATTTAGAATTTTAAACATTTTTACACTGAACTTGACATTTTATCTAGTATGAATTAATGACTGTATAAGTTTAAGGGTTAACTAAATGCCTTCATGATCTTAATTATGAATTATGTGCTCATGCAGCAGGTGATAAAAGCTCAACACATCCATCTTCTAACACCGGTCTAACGTGCAGGTCAGAAACAATGAGGGAATGTGGTGTTTCTGCTTATTATGGGGTGTTGCAGTATTTCTACAGGTCATTCTTTGAGCCTGCAGTGACGTCCACGTCATCACAGCGCTGACGAGAAGTGACAGCTGAGACCGTCTGGACCTTTCAACACACGTTGAATAGCTTTCTGAAATATTTGTCAGATGTCTCTGCAAACGTTTCAGTTCCTGAGCAACTTCTAATGGTGGTTTTTAGTCTGCACTACTTTGAAAGCTTGTGTTCAAATGATTTAGTTCATTTTTGACTGTCTCAGCCCTCGTCCCTCACACACACACACACACACACACACACACACACACACACCATCAACACCATCAACAACCTTTGGCTTTATCACCTTCTTGACTGTCAGACATGTGTAATGTGTCAAAGATTGTAGTTTATAGGTTATTTAAATTGTTAATAGTTATTTAAGCATTACTTCAAAAGTGTGTGTTGATCTCTTGAGCAGTGAACTGGTGTGTAATATCAGTTAATTTAGTAGTTCATCCATTCTGCTTATGTTAAGTACAATAGAAAGCCCACAATATTGAAATGTTTTTGGCCGATATGCTTCCCCAATTAAACTCCTAATAAAGGCGAAGATAAAATAAAATAAAAACATAACAAGTCCATCCATTCATTTTCTAAGCCGCTTCTCCTTCATGGTCGTGGGCAGACATCGCAGGGCAGACAGACAGTCACTCACACCCAGGGGCAGCTTAGCATGTCCAATTGGCCTGACTGCATGTCTTTGGGAGGAAACCAGAGGAAACTCACACAGACACGGGGTGAACATGCAAACACCACACAGAGAGGACCCCGGTCACCTGGCCAGGGAATCAAACCCAGGCCCTCCTCACTGTGAGGCGACAGCACCACGAACCACGCCACCGTGCTGCCCCTACTGCTCAAGTCAATTCTCTTGAAATATTGGTCTCAAATTTCAGAGTTTCACTAACTAAGGCAACAGAAAAAGTGCTTCCGATTGAAAAAAACAAAGTGCTGATAAGTCACAAAGTGCAGTAGCTTCAGAAAAATAAAGATAATGCAGAACAAAGTATAAAAGCAAAAGTTATTAAAGTTAAGTTATTAAAAGGGAAAAGTCCATTTAAAAATCACCAGCACATTTGAAGCACATCTAAGACCGTCTGGCACTTTGTTCCAATCGTTTTGCAGCATGGCAGCTAAACGCTGCTACACCCTGCGATCACAGGTAGAGCAACATTCTTTGAGTAAGTCCCGATACATGAACATGTCTGGGAACTTCACCGATGTAATTGTTCAAAACTCGTGAAATCGTGATCAGGAAAAAGACATTTTATAAAAATGTCAAAAATCAGTCAGAATGTTTGGCTCTTCTGATGTTTAAAGCTGTGGTCACTCTGGCGTTTTCCAGTTTGCATTGCCATGTTTCTGCAGTTAGTAAGCCAACAGTGAGGGGCGTAACTAGACCTTTCAGAAAGGGGCAGCCAGGTGTGACCGTACGTTAGCGTACGTCGTCTCTGTGCATAACCAAGCCTTCCATTCATTTCCACAGGAGTAAAACGTTACATCAGTACCACTTTTGCCAAAAGTAAACAAAAACATGACATCACATGAAGGCATGATGTTCAATGCACATTATTAAGAAGAATATTTCATATAAACAGGCCATAGAAATTCATTTAGATTCATTTAGGTTGCCATCACTACAGGCTACACGTGAGTCTAACAATGAGAAGGCAGTGTATCAGGTAATATACAACACGTGTGTATTCAACACACACAAGCCGCTTATCTTTCTGGGTCATGGGGGGAGCTGGAGCCTATCCCAGCTGTTATTGGGGGGAAGGCAGGATACACCCTGGACAGGTCGCCAGTCCATCACAGGGCAGACACACACACACACACACACAAACACAGAAACAAAGGGGCAATTTAGTATCTCCAATAAGCCTGACTGCATGTCTTTGGACGGTGTGAGGAAACCGGAGCACCTAGAGGAAACCAACACAGACACGGGGAGAACATCCTCCACACAAATAGGACCCTGGTAGCGACAGCGCTACCCACAGCGCCACCATGCCGCCCATTTATTCAACAGTAAAAAGTTAGTTAGCATGATAAACGAGTGTAGCAGACCAACTCATCTCATCATCGAATGGCCTGGTTTATAGTGTAGATCACAGAGCAGCTCTGCTAAAGGGACCCAGTGCACATTGGCTCAGGTGATGGGCCGAGTAAGCTGGCCCATCACCACAGGATACACGAATTATTAAACACAGCATCATCAGACTCTCTTGATTGATTAAACACCCTGATGCATTTTTCATAATCCATGCTTCATTAAATCATGAACTGATGGCTGACTGTCTCTGGCCATACTTCCTTCCAGGTTGGCATTGGCCACCTTTAGCCACGATATGGCTACATCTGCTAATATTAGCTTCTAATAGCCTATCATTTATGCAAGTGGTCACAGAAAAAAAAAGTGTTCATTTTTCACATTCAGCAGAGAATTGAAGTGTTTGATTCTAGTGGGACATCCAAATTACACGCTTTAGAGTAAACAAGAGCATTAAGTCATTTAACATGGTCATCATTGATGAAGCAGAATTAGAGTCAGAGCCAGGATTAGAAAGGTAAGTACAGCTGGTTGATCTTTGGATCAGTTGTGACTTCTGTTTTAACCTTTAGCCGTTCTACTGAGAAGAGAGAGTGCTGTGCTTATTAAGTAACTGTCAGGCAGCATAAGAAGAAGTTCACTAAAGCTGGAACGTGATATTTATTAATATTGCAAAACAGTGGATTCATTTTTGAGATGTAATGTTTCCTAACTCTGCAGTTAAAACAGACACTGTACACACGCTCCTGTTCCCACTATACTGGCTGATGTTAATGAACAATTAAATGAAATGTGACAGCGATGGCAGTGAATAGTGAAGAGAAAGAGTTGAATATGTTGCTGTTTATTAGGATTGACAGTAGCGCAGCTTACGTGCTGTGTTTGGGAAAAGGCAAGTGGCAACACCCTGTTAAACAGCAGGAGGTACCGTCACAATATTCCTAACTGCTTAAAACAGTTTCCAAAAGTTTTTCCCCACGCTTCATATCGATTTCTTTTTAGTGATTAAAAATGAATAAATAAATATTAGGAGCTCAGTAACAATGTTCTACGTTGCTTTGATTGATTGTTTCAGCTGTGTGTAATATCGGTTGCTTAGTAACAGACATAACCAGATCATTGACCTCAAGTGCTTTACGATTTCCTAAATTGTTGCTGTAAGATCAGAAATAACTCCCACATGAAGATTTACTTCTTTAATACAAATGTAAAAAAATATATTTATTTTTACCTATTTTGATCTTAAATTTAGGACAAAACATACGTTCCTGTAACACTGCCTCTGGACTGCGCAGCCTTCTGATTGGACTTCATTCACTGAAAGAAATTCAGTCCGAGCCGTGTTTAATCTCTATATGGGAAACAGGCTTATTGGATTAGCATATTTCATCAGTTCAACTGTAAATTTAGATCTATGCTGAACATCTGAAGTTGCTCAAATGCTGAAGTTTTGATCAGCAGAGAATGACGTCTCTGTGAAAGAATTCGGCCAAACCATTTATAAGAAACGGGTGGCTTCTTCTTGCCGCCTTATCTTGTCCTTTGCTTTTCATTGTTCTGAAAGAATTTCTTGTAAAAGCTGCAACAGGCAGGTGTTGAAAGGCATCTTGTTTGTGTCTGTCTGTTCATAAATGACATGTGTCTTTTTGCTAGAATGAAAGTAAAAGAAAACTTCTGATTTCTGAGAACCGACATCACCGCTCAGACGAGACACCACAGAGAAGAGTCTGTGTTAACGTTGAGCTGCACTGTAAAAAATGTCGGTGAAATTAACAGTTAAATGCAGTAAAATCATGACAATAAAACTAAGTTGAAACAGTAAAGTTGTGTGTAATTTACAGTTCATTGTAGTAAAATTCTAAACCAAACATAGCTGTAAATTTTACTGTAAAAACATGTAGAAAGAAGCAGATTTCTTTGTATACTTTACAGTTTACTGTGATTAAACACAGAAAACCTGTAATACAAAAAGCAATACAATACCGTTAAAATGACACTTTTTCCTGGTAGAATTTCTTTAGTACAGAACAAATTGTATTACATTTTACATTAGATAAGCATATGTACAAATACAGTAAAAGTTCATGTGAAGTGTCAAAAACAGGTGAAACGTGTTTAGTAAGTTCGTACAAAAAGATATATGAACTAGTTTTATTGCATAATTTAAAAACATTTGAGTAATTAGTTTAAACCTGCACTTTACACACACAAGTGCATGTGATTGAAATGAACATGGAATATGTTGAGACAGATAAATATTACATTTAATATTAGGTAAATGAATATCATGGCAATGGCAATTAAGTTATTTTATCTTTTTAGATATTGAAAGAAAAATCAACATTATTGCCCCATTGCTTTTTAAGTTCTTTATTTTTGCATCATATTAATTGCTAAACAACTGGCAATGATGAAATAAAAAGGTTCATTTTTCATAACTGAATAATGTAATTTCATATATTTTTTTAATAAGGGTACTTTAAATAAAACCGTCTTTCCTGCAAAAATAAATGTATGATTTTTATTTTAAAACTAAATGAGCTCTGACTGGTCCAATTGCGGAGAAGTAGAGTTTGTTTCTGCTGTTTTATTGGCTGTGTGATTATTGGCTGTGTGATTATGGAGGGAGCAGTCATTTTGTGGTAGAGGCTGAGTGTGAAGACGCAGAGAGAGTATTAACGATTCAGTTACTTCAAACTTTAAATTCTTTAAATAGCTGTCGTTTGTAGGCAGACAAACACCAGCTTGTTGGTGGTGGAGGGGGTAGAGCGGGCTGACCGGGGTTAATTTAGTTTGGGGAGTATCCTGCTAGGCTAAATTAAGAGACCCTTATTAGTCCCACAACGAGGAAATTCCACCTCTGCATTTAATCCATCTGTGAAATGAAACACCACACACACTAGGGGGCAGTGAGCACACTTGCCCAGAGCGGTGGGCAGCCCAATCCACAGCACCCAGGGAGCAGTTGGGAATTAGGTGTCTTGCTCAAGGACACCTCAGTCGTGTGCTGTCGGCTCTGGGGATCGAACCAGCGACCTTCCGGTCATGAGGCTGGTTCCCTAACCTCCAGCCCACGACTGCCCCTTGTGGGCAGATGTGCTTTGGTATGTTTGGTAAATGCGCTTTGGTATGTTTTTTCATGCTGTTGAGGAGGCTAAAACATTAAAACTGGCAGATTAAAAGTGATTACCTGCCGTTTTTGTGGCAAATCACTTGGGACTTTGAAGGGTTATGTGCTGCACTGTAGTTAAACGAACCCCAATGTTTTTTGGCGCTGACTGCAAGCGGATATTTTGTACTTCTGCACTAATTACATGTCCCTTGTCTTACTGTGTGGAGAGAATGACTTGAAACAATTTGGAAGTGCCAAGGTTTTCTCAGAGATGTTGGAGGATTTAAAAGATTGGGAAGGAAATGGAATTACTGTAGGTGATAAAAACAGTCAAAGGGGCTCTGTGTTGTATTGCTGGTGATAATCTGGGTTCACACAACATTGGCGGGTTTACTTAAAACTTCATTCTCAGTACTTTTGCAGATACTGTAAAATCACACAAAGTGAGTTTCAGACTGATGATCCAAATGTGTGTGGTCCACAGCGCACCCCTAAAAGTTATGATTCTGCTGTTGGTGATCTACAGACTGAAGGTGGAGACAGTCAAGACATCAAAAGGCATAAAGGTAAGCTCTGTTTTCAATACTCTGGCATCATTTCATGTTTGCCAGCCTGGTCTTCCACCTTGTTTAGTTTGCTATGACCTATTTGAAGGCGTGTTATCCTATGATGTTGCACTGTACTTGAAGCATTTCATTGAGAAAAACAAATGGTTTACATATTCAATGTTGAACCAGCGCATCAAGCAGTTCAAGTACAAAGGATCTGATGCCCTTACAAAGCCATGCTCTGTCAACTCTGGGGTCGCCAATCTTTCGGGGCAAGCTATCCAGAACTGGAATTTCTTAAGATTGCTGCCTGTATTAATTGGTGACAAAGTACAAAATCCAGAAGATGATGTGTGGAAGTTAATTCTCCAGCTTAAAGATATGGTTGATATGATTTGTGCACAGAAGATTTGACACAAGTGGCCTATCTTGACATTTTAATCCAAGAATGTTTTTCTTTCCAGAGAGTCCACTAAAACCAAAACACCATTTCTTGCGTCACTATCCGGCACTGATTTTGAAATTTGGCCCCTTGAGCAGGTTGTTGACAATGCGCTTCGGAAGTAAACACAGTTACTTCAAGGAGGTGCACTAGGCATTTGAAAAACTTCAAAAACATCTGCCTAACGTTACCTGAAAGACATCAGATGTTTCAGGCATTTCTTTTAGCTGGGCCAGGATGTAGTCAGCTTCTGCAAGTCAAAGACAGTTGTGCTTTCTACCCCAACCTGTACAGTGATGCAATTACACATGCAGTGAGAGAGTTTGGCTTTTCAGAACACAATACTAGTGTTTCCACAGATGTGCAGTATAAGGGTACATCATATAAAAAAGGGCATTTCCTTGTGTCTGAAAATGATGAGCACATGGAGTTTGGAGAACTTCTCATTATTTTAATTCTGAATGATACAGCTGTGTATTTTGTGATGGAAATACATAAAGCTGACTTTATTTCTGAATACCATCTGTACTCTGTGACAAAACAGAGTTCAGGGCTGCAATGTCTTAATGTTAACGACTTGGTGGATTTTTATCCATTGCCATCATATGTCATTAATGGACACAGTCATTCCACTGAAACATAGTGTGTTGTCCACTGTGGAGGAGAAACCAGATTAAAAATCACACGATACACAGAATTGATTTGAAAATCTGTACTGCTGACACACAGCTGGATATTAATATAATTACATAAATAAATGTGTCTTCTTAATAAATTGCTTGGTTATTGTATGCTCAAAGTAGACGTTCCTCTTATCTGAAGTGCTACTTGACTAAATTTCTTTGAAAGTGTTTATTTTTCCATGGTTTCAGAAATGACCGACAAGATATTCTAGAAGAGACTTTTCAGTCCATTGGGGTGGAAACATACCACCCCTGATTTTCAGTTTATTGAGGAAGCTGATTTGCTGTCAGTGTTGAGGCCAATTCAAGCCCGCAAAGTCCTGGCAGCTTGGAAGCTGAGAGATGTAAGTAAAGTGTTGCAGTACAGAATGTCACGATTGACCAAAAGGGTCAGCATTTAAGATCAATCTAAATCGTTGGTTTGTTGTTTTATTTTGCAGGCCAGACTCCTGAAACAAGTAGTTCCTCTGTTAGTGCCTCACCAGGATCGCCTGCATTCTTGCCATCAATTTCACCCAGAGGTTCATCCTCAACCTCTTCCAGCAGCTGCCAAAGCCCTGAAATAGGTTGGGTGGATAGCTTTATGATACCGTGGGATAAGTTCCCAGAAGAACTGATTCAGTTATTGGAGAGAGGAAAAAGGCCTAGTCTGCGCATGAGAAGAGAAATGGTCCAAATTGTGGTGCATGAGATGATGCGAAAGAGTTCTTGCATAAGTAAAAGGACCTCTACTGAAGTCAACAAAAAGATGGTAGCAAAATATCCCAAATCTCTACAGGACATAATAGAGGGAGAAGTGGTTGGGCCAGGGTACCACTCTCTTGTCAAGAGGTTGCAATATAGGGTGGAGAATGTAAAGCGGTCTACAGACGAAGTCCCTCCAGAAACAAGAGCAGCAATCCAGGACACATATGGGTGCATTAACTGGGATCTAAAATTTCTGCCCCTTGGAGAGACCCCAGAGAGCCAGCAAGAGAAGAAAAACTAAAGACGATGTTTCAGCAAACCAATGCAAATTCACAGGAGGTCAGACTTCTAATGAGAGCTACTTTATACACACAGCGTAAACAAGTCAACCAGGGGGAAATATCAAATATCTTCCGGGAGAGTGGCCGTTTCGGTTTGACGAACTTGGCATGGATATCCACTTTAGGGAACTCACCGGAATTGGGCTCGAAGAAACTTTCACACGAAATGTGGATCTGAAGGGGAAACGGCTCCTGAATTACATGAATACTGTTTGTGAGAACAGAAACAGAAGTTCCTCCAGGCTGTAACAAAGCGCAAAGTGATGAAAGGAGAGCTTAGTGGTTGCTCTGAAGATGTCAAGGAGATGGTGCTGCTTCTGCTGTCTTACTTCAGTGAGAAGGAAGATGTGCCTGGCAGGGGGAGTACAAATGGACCAAGTTCAGCTGACTCCAACCATCGTTGTGTGTGGTAAGTTGTTTTTTTTTTCTTTTTTATATTCGGGTTAAATGCAAGTATTTTAACGTATTTTAATATGTTTGCATTCTCTCCCCTAAACTTGCACACACATTCATTTTTGTAAGTATGGTAACAGACCTTAAAATTTTAAAGTGCTGTATGATTTGTTAAAACTGTCTTTGTTTGTGGTTTTTGTTTGTTTAGGGCGATCTTGCTGTTCTGCAGGAAGGTTCATGCTGAGATCGAGGCATTGACAACATCCCCTTCTTCATTTCTGCCCTGTGCATGATGATTTTGGAAGCTACATCCATTACCCGTCAGAGCTGGCGTCAACCCTGGAGTTTTTGCGGAGGTGTGGTGTCCCTTGACCAACTAATAATTTATTTTTTTAATTGAAACAAAACAATTAGCAGCTGCAGTGACTTGTGGGTTAGAGCAGTTTAATATTAGCGCTTAAAACAGTTTGAATAAAGTAATAAAGGTTAATGGAAGTTTTTATTGCTAGGAAATCTGTTTTTAATTTGGTCATGTGTGTTTCTTCTATTTCTCAAGGTGTTTTTCTCTCCAACCCAGAGAAGGGCGCTAAGGTGGAGAAGACGACCATCTTCCTGTGAACCCTAGAGTGCTTACCTTGATTCAGGAACTTTCAGATCACGAGTGGCGTGATGTCTGAATATGGACTGAACAGATTTATGGCACGTGACATGCTCCACTAAACATTTAGTTTCAGCTCAACTGCTTACTTCAAGCTTAAAGGAGAAGTCCAGCGTGAAATGGACTTGGGGTGTCCCCAGCATTTTGTCCCCAGCATTTTAAGGTTCCAGTCCTCTCACATCTGGTTATTTTGTAAACAATAGCTGTTTTGTTTGCTGGCTCTGCTTTTTGGTCTCCTGTCGACGAAGTGTTTTCACACCTAAAAGTCCAGACTAAGGTTTGTGTGTTTGTTGCATTGTATAGGTTTAGTCCGGTTAGTTTTGGTTTCACACTGGAGATTAGTGAGCAGAATAAAAAGCTTTACTACATTCTGTGGAGTCTCCCAGTATTTTACACTGATTTGTAGAACATGTGTACAGAAATTTGCGGCTATACTGAATGCTGCCTCCCTGACAGAATTCAACACTCCTTTGCATGTACATGATTAAAAGTGATTACAAATCAAGTTTAGTTTTGAATAGAAAATTTGAATTTGATGAAATGTTTCAAAAGTTGGGACAGGGACAAAAAAAAACCCATCTGGTGGTTAATTGGTAACAAGTCAGTAACATGACTAGGTATAAAATGAGCATCTCAGAGAGGCGGAGTCTTTCAGAAGTAAAGATGAGGAGGGGTTTACCACTCTATACTGCATGAGTAAATTGTGCAATAATTCAACAATATCGTTTCTCAACGTAAAATAGCAAAGAACTTTTGCTTTGCATTGTCTATGGTACATAAGATCACTAAAGAAACAGCCATGATTCTGTAGTGGATATCAATGCATGGGCTCAGGGACACTTCTGAAACCCATTGTCTGTGAAAACATCACTGCAACAATGCAAGTTAAAACTCAAACACAAAAATGAAACCAGATATAAACAGAATCCAGAAACGTTGCCACCTTCTCTGGGCCTGAGCTCATTTAAAATGTACTGAGGGGAAGTGGAAAAGTGTCCTGTGGTCTGATGAATCAACAATTGAAATTCTTTGTGGAAATAATGGACACTCCTCCAGGCTAAAGACCACTCCGCTTATCAGCTCAGACTTCAAAAGGCAGTATTCATTATGGTATTAGATGGGGCATTAGTGCACATGACATGCACATCTGTAAAGGCATCATTAACACTGAATTATATGTACATGTTTTGGCAACATATGCTGCCATCCAGATGACGTCTTTTTCAGGGAAGGGCTTGCTTATTTGGGTAAGATGCCAAACCACATTCATGCATTACAACAGTGTTGCTCTGTATTAAGAGTCTGGGTGCCAAGTTGGCTTATAAACACTAAAATGGGTCTATATTTTTCAAAAAAAGCAGTTTGAATATTTGTCTTGGAACTATGTTGAAAGGAACTATGTTGAATGAAAGAGTTTACATGATTTGCACATCACTGCATTTTGTTTACATTTTGCACAGCATCCCAACATTTTTGGAAATGGTTGTAAAAATATTGGTTCAAAGTTCACATTGACTAAACGTTTCTTGCCAGATGTGAGAAAAGTGGCTACAGCTGACCTAAAATGGTTAATGCAGAGCAAAGTAGGTCTGCGTTTTCATTAGATTTTTAGCCTGAACTGGAATGGACAGAAACTTTGCGGCTCCCAAGGTGTCATTTTTGTTGAAAGGACAAAAGGCTCTTCCTAACATTTAGGTTGTGACGTCTGAGCCAAGCCTACTAGTAACACATGATCAGCACGGGACCGGTTGCTCAAACTGTCTGCAGCTTAGTCAGGACTGCACAATCGCCACCTGCCCAGTAAACGACCACGTTCTGTGGCTCAAATTTTGCCCGAATTGCCTGAAACCTGTAGCGAAAATTAATCACTATAGCTACACAAATCTGTAGGCACACAAATTGAGGCATTGCTAATTTAACCCCTGTATCTATCTTAAGTGTCTGCAATTCACAGTTCCTGCAACAGCAGTGGTTCTATACAAACTACCCACCTATAATCTGACAGCACTTCAAAGAAAGCTGTTGGATTTGATCACCCATATGGACAGTCTGCCAGGAGGTGATTTGAATGATTTTTTTTCCATAAATACAATTAGTCGTGTCACGCAGTGTCATGGATACACTCAAGTTGTATAAGATGCCACCACTGAAAGTGGCACCTTGAACAATCATGTATATAATCAAAAGGTATTGTCAGTGAGAAAGTCAGATTTACCAAAATCAACCTATTTCAGCTGCTATGAATGTTTTACTAAACTGTCTTCATTTGATTTAGCACACAGAGACCCATCGTCCACTTAAGAAGAGTGGGATTCAGGGGTATACTTCTAATGGACGGCCCCTGTGGGTATGTCTCAGAGAGCTGAAGGTACAGTAGATAGGGTCCCAGAACTTGTACTACTCAGTCTACTCTTATTCAGTCATGTTGGTTGATCTGCAAGTGAATGTACACTACATTTCCAAAAGTATTCAGTCGTCATCTGCCTTCACACACATGAAACAGAGTGACATTCTTAATCCATAGGGTTTAATATGATGTTGGCCCACCCTTTGCAGCCATAACAGCTTCCACGCTTCTGGGAAGGCTTTCCACAAGGGTTAGGAGTGTGTTGATGGGAATTTTTTTACCATTGTTCCAGAAGTACATTTGTGAGGTCAGACACTGATGTTGGACGAGAAGGCCTGGCTCACAGTCTCCGCTCTAATTCATCCCAAATGTGTTCTATCGGGTTGAGGTCAGGACTCAGGCCAGTTAAGTTCTTCCTCACCAAACTCGCTCATCCATGTCTTTATGGACCTGCTTCGTGCACTGGTGCGCAGTCATGTTGGAACAGGAAGGGGCCGTCCCCAAACTGTTCCCACAAAGTTGGATGCATGAAATTGTCCAAAATCTCTTGGTGCTGAAGCTTTAAGAGTTCCTTTCACTGGAACTAAGGGGCCGAGCCCAACTCCTGAAAAACAACCCCACACCATAATCCCCCCTCCACCAAACTTTACACTAGGCACAATGCAGTCAGACAAGTACCGTTCTCGTCTGTCGGATTGCCAGATGGAGAAGCGTGATTGGTCACACCAGAGAACACGTCTCCACTGCTCTAGAGTCCAGTGGCGGCGCTTTACACCACTGCATTCCACTCTTTGCATTGCTCTTGGTGATGTAAGGCTTGGAAGCAGCTGCTCGGCCATGGAAACCCATTCTCTCTATGCTGTTCTTGAGCAGATCTGAAGGCCACATGGAGTTTGGAGGTCTGTAGTGATAGACTCTGCAGAAAGTTGGTGACCTCTGTGCACTATGACCCTCAGCATCCGTTGACCCCACTCTGTCATTTTACGTGGCAGACCTCTTCATGGCTGAGTTGCCGTCATTCCCAATCGCTTCCACTTTGTTATAATCCCACTCACAGTGGACTGTGGAATATTTAGTAGTGAGAAAATTTCACGACTGTACTTGTTGCACAGGTGGCGTCTGATCACGGTACCACGCTGGAATTCACTGAGCTCCTGAGAGCGACCCATTCTTTCACTAATGTCTGTAGAAGCAGTCTGCACTTTACAAACAGAACCCAAGACTGAGCACTGATGACCTCGAGGGGGCTCCTGAAGGTGGGCTTGGCCAGCTGTTCAGAGACTCCCTGACTGAGGTTGCAAGGCGGCAGGAGGTCTTAGAGCTTCCTCAGCGATTTCAGAAAATTCAGACACTTCCCCAGATTGACACTTCAATTCAGCTAATCATCATCTCTCTTAAATGTGGCAGCACTTCATAAGACCCCACCCCTTTAATTAGCAGACTAATCATGATCTCACTGCTTCTTAATGATGGAGAAAAACTCCATAATAGTTTTGCATTACAATTATTATTCACCATTTGCTCAAAGACACAAATAAACAGAAACACTGGTGATGTTTTTCAGGAATGTTGTTTATTTAAGTGTAATGAGTAAAAGGGCCCGATTCATTACCAGAAAGATTCTGATTAGAGTTACTATAAAACCTATTAATAAAGAAACATGTATACATTATTAAGTAACATGACAGTAAATTACTGCTTAATGTAAATGATACGAGCTCCCACAGACACCATGGAATAACACAGACACAATCCCTTCACTCTTTAATGGGTCTTTAAAAGTCAAAAACAACTGAGAGATCTGACATCACAGCAGGTGAAGCTGGAACTTCTTCAGAAGATCAGGATTTTAAATGAAATTCATTGGTGACCCTGATTAGAAAAAAAAGCGTTAATGAACAACACTAGTCACACTTTGCTGAGTATTTTAATTGTAAAGGGATTTTTTGTTTTAATGTTTTTGTTTTAATTTTGACTTAATTACTTACCGGACTCGCCGGAGTCCAGAAGAAGTCAGCACAATGATCCACCCACTTTGCGTAATAGAAAATTCTGCCTGCACAGAGAGAGAGAGAGAGAGAGAGAGAGAGAGAGAAAGAGAGAGAGAGAGAGAGAGAGAGAGAATGAAAGTAGGAGAGAGGGGGGGTTGGAGAGAGAGAGAGAGAGAGAGAGAGAGAGAGAGAGAGAAAGAGAGAGAGAGAAAGAGAGAGAATGAAAGCGAGCGAGAGAGAGAGAGGGGGGTTGGAGAGAGAGAAGGGGGGAGAGAGAAAGAGAGCAAGAGACAGAGAGAGAGACAGCGAGCGTGAGAAAGAGAGAGAGAGCGAGAGAGAGCGAAAGGGAGAGGGAGAGAGAGAGGGAGAGAGAGAGAACGAGAGAGGGAGAGAGAGATAGAGGGAGAGAGAGAGAGAGCGAGAGAGAATGAAAGCGAGAGAGAGGGGGGGTTGGAGAGAGAGAGTGGGAGAGAGAAAGAGAGCAAGAGAGAGAGCGAGAGAGAGAGTGAGAGAGAGAGAAAGAGAGAGAGAATGAAAGCGAACGAGATAGAGAGAGCGGGGGTTGGAGAGAGAGAGAGGGGGGAGAAAGTGAGAGAGAGAGAGAGAAAGAGAGAGAGAAAGAGAGCGAGAGAGAAGGGGGTTGGAGAGGGAGAGAGAAAGAGAGAGAGAGAAAGAGAGAGAGGGAGACAGAGCGAGAGAGAGAGCGAGAGGGAGAGATAGAGGGAGAGAGAGCGAGAGAGAGAGGGAGAGAGAGAGAGAGCGAGAGGGAGAGAGAGAGAGAGATTTTTCTTGATGAGTCGAGAGGGAAAATAAAGTTAGTCCTCCAGGTGAGTTTAGGTTAAAGAAATCACCTCCTCCTCAGGGTCGCTGAACATTTCTGACATCATGTCGTACAGTAGTCCTGGCTGCAACCTTTGCATTTGAGTGTTATATGGGACCATCATTCCTTGTTGTTTGCCACCGCAATTGTGACAACGTGACACCTGACACATGCAGAAGCTCATTTTTCTTTCGTTCTGTAAAGATGATTATAATAAAATATTTTAATCTACAAATCTGAAACGATGTGGGCAACACTGATCGTGCAGCATTCACGCACCAACATGACAGCATTTCTCAGGCAGTTTGATAAGATGAGGGACAAAACATTCAGTCTGTACAATAAAAAAACTGTTTCAAGTTTAAAAATAACGCTGAGATTTATGGTACACCTGCTGTTCGTTCTTCAGTGCTTGTGGCTGTTTCATATAAATGTTCTATTTCTTTCTCAAAAGTACCTCAAAATCCGTCACACCGCAGTACAACTAGCCATCGTTCCGTTTCTTTCAAGGTGTTTCTGGTAATACAGACTATTTTACCCCTTGAGAGACACAAAATCCTTAAAACCTGAACAGAGACTCTTACCTGTATCAGCTCACCTGTGGCCACGGGACTGGAGTGTATGTGCAGGTTTTCACAGACTGCGCAGGATTTTATGCCTCGTCTTTTGCTTTCACTTCCTTTCAGGGTTGTTCATTCATACGTAGAAGTTCTTCTTTTTTACATGTGTGTTGGAAACATTCCAGCTGGCCGAGTTCTCACTGCAGTTCAGTCTGTAACGTGGGAATGAACATGTCACTCAAACACACTGGAGAATTCACATTCCACACGAGCTCTGCACCAAATATCAGAGATTAATGATCAAATGAAAGCAGCGTGATCGGTGAAGTCTCTGAGATCTTCAGGGTAAATCAGCCTCGTGTGTCTTTCTGCTTTCAGAGCGGCTCATGTTGGACAGACCAACCCAGTTATGAGCTCATGATGTGAGTCAGCAGGTCGACTAATTCACCTTGACTGGTGACTCCATCAGTGCCGGACAGCAGCCGAAATCTCTTTGGTTATCTCGCTCAGACTGGAGGACGGCATCTAAAAAACTTGGTTGAATACTTTAAATATATAACATCCATCCATCCTAAGCAATGAGGCCCAGACCTCCCTTTCCCCAGCCACTTCCACTAGCTCTCCAAGGGGGATTCCGAGGCGCTCCCAGGCCAGCTGGGCGATATAGTCATGCCAGCGTGTCCTGGGTCTTCCCCGGGGTCTCCTTCCAGGTGGACTTGCCAGGAGGCATCCTAACCAGATGCCCGAACCACCTCAGCTGACTCCTCTCGACGTGAAGAAGCAGTGGCTCTACTCCGAGTTCCTCAAGGATGACCGAACTTCTCACCCTATCTTTAAGGGAGAGTCTAGACACCCTGCGGAGGAAACTCATTTCGGCCGATTGTATTCGCAATATTATTCTTTCGGTCATTACCCAAAGCTCATGATCATAGGTGAGGGTGGGAACGTAGATCGACCGGTAAATCGAGAGCCTTGCATTATGGCTCAGCTCTTTCTTTACCACAACAGACCGGTAAAGAGCCCGCATCACTGCTGACCCAGCACCAATCCGCTTGTCAATCTCCCGCTCCCTTGTACCATCACTTGTGAACAAGACCCCGAGATACTTGAACTCCTCCACTTCAGGCAAGAGCCTATCCCCGACCCAGAGAGGGCTCTCCACCCTTTTCCGCCTGAGAACCATGATCTCGGATTTAGAGGTACTGATTCTCATCCCGGCCGCTTCACACTCGGCTGCAAACTGATCCAGCGAAAGCTGAAGTTCGTGGCCTGATGTCCCCAATAGGACCACATCATCTGCAAACAGCAGCGATGTGACCCTGAGGTCACCAAACCGGACAGCCTCCATCCCCTGACTGCGCCTAGAAATTCTATCCATAAAAATTACGAATCGGTGACAAAGGGCAGCCCTGACGGAGTCCAACTCTCACTGTGTACAAGTCTGACTTACTGCCGGCCATGCGGACCAAACTCCAGCTTTGTTTGTACAGGGCCTGAATGGCTCATAGCAAAGAGCCATGTACCCCGTACTCCAGAAGCACCTCCCACAGAATACCCCGGGGAACACAGTCGATTGCCTTCTCCAGATCCACAAAGCACATGTGGACTGGTTGGGCAAACTCCCGTGAACCCTCCAGAATCCTGGAGAGGGTGAAGAGTTGGTCCAGTGTTCCACGACCAGGGCGGAACCCGCACTGCTCCTCCTGGATCCGAGGTTCGACTATAAGCCGGACTCTCTTCTCCAGTACCCCTGCATAGACCTTACCAGGTAGGCTGAGGAGTGTGATTCCCCTGTAGTTGGAACACACCCTCCGCTCCCCTTTTTTAAAAAGAGTCACCACCACCCCAGTCTGCCAGTCCAGTGGCACCGCCCCAGATGTCCACGCAATGTTGAAAAGCCGTGTCAGCCAAAACAGCCCCACAAAATACAGAGCCTTGAGGAACTCAGGACGGATCTCATCCACCCCTGGAGCATTGCCACCAAGGAGCTTCTTAACTACCTTCGCGACTTCGGCCTCAGTAATGGACAATTCTTTTCCCATGTCCCCAGACTCTGCCTCTTCACTGGAGAACATGTTGGTGGGATTGAGAAGGTCCTCAAAGTATTCCTTCCACCGCCCAATGACGTCTTCAGTCGAAGTCAGCAGCACACTATATATCTCCACTATATACAGTGCTTGTGGCACACTGCTTTCCCCTTCTGAGTCGCCTGACGGTTTGCCAGAATCTTTTCAGAGCCGACTTAAAGTCACTTTCCAAGGCCTCACCGAACTCCTCCCATACACGGGTTTTTGCCTTGGCGATGACTGAAGCCGCAGATCGCTTGGCCTATCGATACCTGCCAGCTGCCTCTGGTGTCCCACAGGCCAACCATGCCTGGTAGGACTCCTTCTTCAGCTTGACGGCATCTCTCACCTGGGGTGTCCACCACCGGGTTCGAGGATTACCGCCCCGAAAGGCACCAACTACCTTATGGCCACAGCAACAGTCAGCTGCTTCAACAATGGAGGAACGAAACATGGCCCATTCTGAGTCAATGTCCCCCACCTCCCCCGATATCTGGTCAAAGTTCTGACGGAGGTGTGAGTTGAAGATCAATCTGACAGGTTCTTCGGCGAGACGTTCCCAGCAAACCCTCACTATATGTTTGGGCTTGCTTGGTCTGACCGGCATCTTCCCCCACCACCTGATCCAATTCACCACCAGGTGGTGATCAGTTGACAGCTCAGCTCCCCTCTTTACCCGAGTGTCCAAAACACATGGCCGCAAGTCTGATGACACGACTACAAAGTCAATCATTGAACTACGGCCTAGGGTGTCCTGGTGCCATGTGCACTTATGGACATCCTTGTGTTCAAACATGGTGTTCATGATGGACAAACTGTGGTTTGCACAGAAGTCAAAAAACTGAACACCCCTCGGGTTCAGATCAGAGAGGCCATTCCTCCCAATCACAACCCTCCAGGTCTCACTGTCATTGCCCACGTGAGCGTTAAAGTCCCCCAGTAGGACAATAGAGTCTCCAGGAGGAGCACTTTCAAATCACCCTTCCCAAGGACTCTAAGAAGGCTGGGTACTCTGAACTGCTGTTCGGTGCATAAGCACAGACAGCAGTCAGGACCCGTCCCCCAACCCAAAGGCGTAGGGAAGCTACCCTCTCGTCCACCGGAGAAAACCCCAACATACAGGCACAGAGTCGAGGGGCTATGAGAAAGCCCACACCTGCCCGCCGCTGCTCACCATGGGCAACTCCAGAAAAGAATAAAGTCCAGCCCCTCTCAAGGAGATTGGACCCAAAGCCCAAGCTGTGTGTTGAGGTGAGCCCGACTATATCTAGCCGGTATCTCTCAACCTCGCGCACCAACTCAGGCTCCTTCCCCGCCAGTGAGGTAACGTTCCAAGTTCCAAAAGCCAGTTTCAGCAACCGAGGATCAGAACGCCAAGGCCCACGCCTTCGGACACTGCCCGATCCACAAAGCTCTACTACTGCCCCTCCCATTGGTGGTGGGTTGATGGGAGGGGGGACTCATGTAACTCCTTCGGGCTGGGCCCGGCCAGGCACCATGAGTAAATGCCCGGTCACCAGACGCTCGCTGGAGTCATGATTCTCAACTGATAAAGGCATCATGATTCTCAACCGCTGCTTATTTAGTCAACCTCACTGAAGTCAATTTGTTTAAATCAACTGTTTTGCCTGTTCGTCCAACATTAAGCTGCCAATATCGTTCATTTACAAAAGAGGAAATTTAGAAAGATATTCAGATGTAGCGTCTGAATTTTTGCCTAAGGACTTTTTTTCTTGTCCAAGCAGGGAATCAAACCCCATTCTGCTGTTTTACGTCTTGGTATTTAGAATCCATCCATCCATCCATCCATCCATCCATGTTCTAAGCCGCTTCTCCGTCAGGGTCGCGGGGGGGATGCTGGAGCCTATCCCAGCAGTCTTCGGGCGAAAGGCAGGATACACCCTGGACAGGTCGCCAGTCCATCGCAGGGCAGACAGACAGACACAGACAGTCACTCACACACTCCTAGGGGCAATTTAGCACGTCCAATTGGCCTGACTGCATGTCTTTGGACTGTGGGAGGAAACCGGAGAACCCAGAGGAAACCCACGCAGACACGGGGAGAACATGCAAACTCCACACAGAGAGGACCCTGGCCGCCCGGCCGGGGAATCGAACCCATGCCCTCCTCACTGTGAGGCGACAGCGCTACCCACCACGCCACCGTGCCGCCCGGTATTTAGAATTTTAAACATTTTTACACTGAACTTGACATTTTATCTAGTATGAATTAATGACTGTATAAGTTTAAGGGTTAACTAAATGCCTTCATGATCTTAATTATGAATTATGTGCTCATGCAGCAGGTGATAAAAGCTCAACACATCCATCTTCTAACACCGGTCTAACGTGCAGGTCAGAAACAATGAGGGAATGTGGTGTTTCTGCTTATTATGGGGTGTTGCAGTATTTCTACAGGTCATTCTTTGAGCCTGCAGTGACGTCCACGTCATCACAGCGCTGACGAGAAGTGACAGCTGAGACCGTCTGGACCTTTCAACACACGTTGAATAGCTTTCTGAAATATTTGTCAGATGTCTCTGCAAACGTTTCAGTTCCTGAGCAACTTCTAATGGTGGTTTTTAGTCTGCACTACTTTGAAAGCTTGTGTTCAAATGATTTAGTTCATTTTTGACTGTCTCAGCCCTCGTCCCTCACACACACACACACACACACACACACACACACACACCATCAACACCATCAACAACCTTTGGCTTTATCACCTTCTTGACTGTCAGACATGTGTAATGTGTCAAAGATTGTAGTTTATAGGTTATTTAAATTGTTAATAGTTATTTAAGCATTACTTCAAAAGTGTGTGTTGATCTCTTGAGCAGTGAACTGGTGTGTAATATCAGTTAATTTAGTAGTTCATCCATTCTGCTTATGTTAAGTACAATAGAAAGCCCACAATATTGAAATGTTTTTGGCCGATATGCTTCCCCAATTAAACTCCTAATAAAGGCGAAGATAAAATAAAATAAAAACATAACAAGAAATGCATTAAGTCCATCCATTCATTTTCTAAGCCGCTTCTCCTTCATGGTCGTGGGCAGACATCGCAGGGCAGACAGACAGTCACTCACACCCAGGGGCAGCTTAGCATGTCCAATTGGCCTGACTGCATGTCTTTGGGAGGAAACCAGAGGAAACTCACACAGACACGGGGTGAACATGCAAACACCACACAGAGAGGACCCCGGTCACCTGGCCAGGGAATCAAACCCAGGCCCTCCTCACTGTGAGGCGACAGCACCACGAACCACGCCACCGTGCTGCCCCTACTGCTCAAGTCGATTCTCTTGAAATATTGGTCTCAAATTTCAGAGTTTCACTAACTAAGGCAACAGAAAAAGTGCTTCCGATTGAAAAAAACAAAGTGCTGATAAGTCACAAAGTGCAGTAGCTTCAGAAAAATAAAGATAATGCAGAACAAAGTATAAAAGCAAAAGTTATTAAAGTTAAGTTATTAAAAGGGAAAAGTCCATTTAAAAATCACCAGCACATTTGAAGCACATCTAAGACCGTCTGGCACTTTGTTCCAATCGTTTTGCAGCATGGCAGCTAAACGCTGCTACACCCTGCGATCACAGGTAGAGCAACATTCTTTGAGTAAGTCCCGATACATGAACATGTCTGGGAACTTCACCGATGTAATTGTTCAAAACTCGTGAAATCGTGATCAGGAAAAAGACATTTTATAAAAATGTCAAAAATCAGTCAGAATGTTTGGCTCTTCTGATGTTTAAAGCTGTGGTCACTCTGGCGTTTTCCAGTTTGCATTGCCATGTTTCTGCAGTTAGTAAGCCAACAGTGAGGGGCGTAACTAGACCTTTCAGAAAGGGGCAGCCAGGTGTGACCGTACGTTAGCGTACGTCGTCTCTGTGCATAACCAAGCCTTCCATTCATTTCCACAGGAGTAAAACGTTACATCAGTACCACTTTTGCCAAAAGTAAACAAAAACATGACATCACATGAAGGCATGATGTTCAATGCACATTATTAAGAAGAATATTTCATATAAACAGGCCATAGAAATTCATTTAGATTCATTTAGGTTGCCATCACTACAGGCTACACGTGAGTCTAACAATGAGAAGGCAGTGTATCAGGTAATATACAACACGTGTGTATTCAACACACACAAGCCGCTTATCTTTCTGGGTCATGGGGGGAGCTGGAGCCTATCCCAGCTGTTATTGGGGGGAAGGCAGGATACACCCTGGACAGGTCGCCAGTCCATCACAGGGCAGACACACACACACACACACACAAACACAGAAACAAAGGGGCAATTTAGTATCTCCAATAAGCCTGACTGCATGTCTTTGGACGGTGTGAGGAAACCGGAGCACCTAGAGGAAACCAACACAGACACGGGGAGAACATCCTCCACACAGATAGGACCCTGGTAGCGACAGCGCTACCCACAGCGCCACCATGCCGCCCATTTATTCAACAGTAAAAAGTTAGTTAGCATGATAAACGAGTGTAGCAGACCAACTCATCTCATCATCGAATGGCCTGGTTTATAGTGTAGATCACAGAGCAGCTCTGCTAAAGGGACCCAGTGCACATTGGCTCAGCCGTTTGCCGAGTAAGCTGGCCCATCACCACAGGATACACGAATTATTAAACACAGCATCATCAGACTCTCTTGATTGATTAAACACCCTGATGCATTTTTCATAATCCATGCTTCATTAAATCATGAACTGATGGCTGACTGTCTCTGGCCATACTTCCTTCCAGGTTGGCATTGGCCACCTTTAGCCACGATATGGCTACATCTGCTAATATTAGCTTCTAATAGCCTATCATTTATGCAAGTGGTCACAGAAAAAAAAAGTGTTCATTTTTCACATTCAGCAGAGAATTGAAGTGTTTGATTCTAGTGGGACATCCAAATTACACGCTTTAGAGTAAACAAGACCATTAAGTCATTTAACATGGTCATCATTGATGAAGCAGAATTAGAGTCAGAGCCAGGATTAGAAAGGTAAGTACAGCTGGTTGATCTTTGGATCAGTTGTGACTTCTGTTTTAACCTTTAGCCGTTCTACTGAGAAGAGAGAGTGCTGTGCTTATTAAGTAACTGTCAGGCAGCATAAGAAGAAGTTCACTAAAGCTGGAACGTGATATTTATTAATATTGCAAAACAGTGGATTCATTTTTGAGATGTAATGTTTCCTAACTCTGCAGTTAAAACAGACACTGTACACACGCTCCTGTTCCCACTATACTGGCTGATGTTAATGAACAATTAAATGAAATGTGACAGCGATGGCAGTGAATAGTGAAGAGAAAGAGTTGAATATGTTGCTGTTTATTAGGATTGACAGTAGCGCAGCTTACGTGCTGTGTTTGGGAAAAGGCAAGTGGCAACACCCTGTTAAACAGCAGGAGGTACCGTCACAATATTCCTAACTGCTTAAAACAGTTTCCAAAAGTTTTTCCCCACGCTTCATATCGATTTCTTTTTAGTGATTAAAAATGAATAAATAAATATTAGGAGCTCAGTAACAATGTTCTACGTTGCTTTGATTGATTGTTTCAGCTGTGTGTAATATCGGTTGCTTAGTAACAGACATAACCAGATCATTGACCTCAAGTGCTTTACGATTTCCTAAATTGTTGCTGTAAGATCAGAAATAACTCCCACATGAAGATTTACTTCTTTAATACAAATGTAAAAAAATATATTTATTTTTACCTATTTTGATCTTAAATTTAGGACAAAACATACGTTCCTGTAACACTGCCTCTGGACTGCGCAGCCTTCTGATTGGACTTCATTCACTGAAAGAAATTCAGTCCGAGCCGTGTTTAATCTGTATATGGGAAACAGGCTTATTGGATTAGCATATTTCATCAGTTCAACTGTAAATTTAGATCTATGCTGAACATCTGAAGTTGCTCAAATGCTGAAGTTTTGATCAGCAGAGAATGACGTCTCTGTGAAAGAATTCGGCCAAACCATTTATAAGAAACGGGTGGCTTCTTCTTGCCGCCTTATCTTGTCCTTTGCTTTTCATTGTTCTGAAAGAATTTCTTGTAAAAGCTGCAACAGGCAGGTGTTGAAAGGCATCTTGTTTGTGTCTGTCTGTTCATAAATGACATGTGTCTTTTTGCTAGAATGAAAGTAAAAGAAAACTTCTGATTTCTGAGAACCGACATCACCGCTCAGACGAGACACCACAGAGAAGAGTCTGTGTTAACGTTGAGCTGCACTGTAAAAAATGTCGGTGAAATTAACAGTTAAATGCAGTAAAATCATGACAATAAAACTAAGTTGAAACAGTAAAGTTGTGTGTAATTTACAGTTCATTGTAGTAAAATTCTAAACCAAACATAGCTGTAAATTTTACTGTAAAAACATGTAGAAAGAAGCAGATTTCTTTGTATACTTTACAGTTTACTGTGATTAAACACAGAAAACCTGTAATACAAAAAGCAATACAATACCGTTAAAATGACACTTTTTCCTGGTAGAATTTCTTTAGTACAGAACAAATTGTATTACATTTTACATTAGATAAGCATATGTACAAATACAGTAAAAGTTCATGTGAAGTGTCAAAAACAGGTGAAACGTGTTTAGTAAGTTAGTACAAAAAGATATATGAACTAGTTTTATTGCATAATTTAAAAACATTTGAGTAATTAGTTTAAACCTGCACTTTACACACACAAGTGCATGTGATTGAAATGAACATGGAATATGTTGAGACAGATAAATATTACATTTAATATTAGGTAAATGAATATCATGGCAATGGCAATTAAGTTATTTTATCTTTTTAGATATTGAAAGAAAAATCAACATTATTGCCCCATTGCTTTTTAAGTTCTTTATTTTTGCATCATATTAATTGCTAAACAACTGGCAATGATGAAATAAAAAGGTTCATTTTTCATAACTGAATAATGTAATTTCATATATTTTTTTAATAAGGGTACTTTAAATAAAACCGTCTTTCCTGCAAAAATAAATGTATGATTTTTATTTTAAAACTAAATGAGCTCTGACTGGTCCAATTGCGGAGAAGTAGAGTTTGTTTCTGCTGTTTTATTGGCTGTGTGATTATTGGCTGTGTGATTATGGAGGGAGCAGTCATTTTGTGGTAGAGGCTGAGTGTGAAGACGCAGAGAGAGTATTAACGATTCAGTTACTTCAAACTTTAAATTCTTTAAATAGCTGTCGTTTGTAGGCAGACAAACACCAGCTTGTTGGTGGTGGAGGGGGTAGAGCGGGCTGACCGGGGTTAATTTAGTTTGGGGAGTATCCTGCTAGGCTAAATTAAGAGACCCTTATTAGTCCCACAACGAGGAAATTCCACCTCTGCATTTAATCCATCTGTGAAATGAAACACCACACACACTAGGGGGCAGTGAGCACACTTGCCCAGAGCGGTGGGCAGCCCAATCCACAGCACCCAGGGAGCAGTTGGGAATTAGGTGTCTTGCTCAAGGACACCTCAGTCGTGTGCTGTCGGCTCTGGGGATCGAACCAGCGACCTTCCGGTCATGAGGCTGGTTCCCTAACCTCCAGCCCACGACTGCCCCTTGTGGGCAGATGTGCTTTGGTATGTTTGGTAAATGCGCTTTGGTGTGTTTTTTCATGCTGTTGAGGAGGCTAAAACATTAAAACTGGCAGATTAAAAGTGATTACCTGCCGTTTTTGTAGCAAATCACTTGGGACTTTGAAGGGTTATGTGCTGCACTGTAGTTAAACGAACCCCAATGTTTTTTGGCGCTGACTGCAAGCGGATATTTTGTACTTCTGCACTAATTACATGTCCCTTGTCTTACTGTGTGGAGAGAATGACTTGAAACAATTTGGAAGTGCCAAGGTTTTCTCAGAGATGTTGGAGGATTTAAAAGATTGGGAAGGAAATGGAATTACTGTAGGTGATAAAAACAGTCAAAGGGGCTCTGTGTTGTATTGCTGGTGATAATCTGGGTTCACACAACATTGGCGGGTTTACTGAAAACTTCATTCTCAGTACTTTTGCAGATACTGTAAAATCACACAAAGTGAGTTTCAGACTGATGATCCAAATGTGTGTGGTCCACAGCGCACCCCTAAAAGTTATGATTCTGCTGTTGGTGATCTACAGACTGAAGGTGGAGACAGTCAAGACATCAAAAGGCATAAAGGTAAGCTCTGTTTTCAATACTCTGGCATCATTTCATGTTTGCCAGCCTGGACTTCCACCTTGTTTAGTTTGCTATGACCTATTTGAAGGCGTGTTATCCTATGATGTTGCACTGTACTTGAAGCATTTCATTGAGAAAAACAAATGGTTTACATATTCAATGTTGAACCAGCGCATCAAGCAGTTCAAGTACAAAGGATCTGATGCCCTTACAAAGCCATGCTCTGTCAACTCTGGGGTCGCCAATCTTTCGGGGCAAGCTATCCAGAACTGGAATTTCTTAAGATTGCTGCCTGTATTAATTGGTGACAAAGTACAAAATCCAGAAGATGATGTGTGGAAGTTAATTCTCCAGCTTAAAGATATTGTTGATATGATTTGTGCACAGAAGATTTGACACAAGTGGCCTATCTTGACATTTTAATCCAAGAATATTTGGAATCAAGAATGTTTTTTCTTTCCAGAGAGTCCACTAAAACCAAAACACCATTTCTTGCATCACTATCCGGCACGGATTCTGAAATTTGGCCCCTTGAGCAGGTTGTTGACAATGCGCTTCGGAAGTAAACACAGTTACTTCAAGGA
Source organism: Pygocentrus nattereri (assembly GCF_015220715.1). Taxonomy (NCBI): domain Eukaryota; kingdom Metazoa; phylum Chordata; class Actinopteri; order Characiformes; family Serrasalmidae; genus Pygocentrus; species Pygocentrus nattereri. The sequence goes on from NC_051223.1 coordinate 37,315,959, forward strand.
GGTGCACTAGGCATTTGAAAAACTTCAAAAACATCTGCCTAACGTTACCTGAAAGACATCAGCTGTTTCAGGCATTTCTTTTACCTGGGCCAGGATGTAGTCAGCTTCTGCAAGTCAAAGACAGCTTTCTACCCCAACCTGTACAGTGATGCAATTACACATGCAGTGAGAGAGTTTGGCTTTTCAGAACACAATACTAGTGTTTCCACAGATGTGCTGTATAAGGGTACATCATATAAAAAAGGGCATTTCCTTGTGTCTGAAAATGATGAGCACATGGAGTTTGGAGAACTTCTCATTATTTTAATTCTGAATGATACAGCTGTGTATTTTGTGATGGAAATACATAAAGCTGACTTTATTTCTGAATACCATCTGTACTCTGTGACAAAACAGAGTTCAGGGCTGCAATGTCTTAATGTTAACGACTTGGTGGATTTTTATCCATTGCCATCATATGTCGTTAATGGACACAGTCATTCCACTGAAACATAGTGTGTTGTCCACTGTGGAGGAGAAACCAGATTAAAAATCACACGATACACAGAATTGATTTGAAACTCTGTACTGCTGACACACAGCTGGATATTAATATAATTACATAAATAAATGTGTCTTCTTAATAAATTGCTTGGTTATTGTATGCTCAAAGTAAACGTTCCTCTTATCTGAAGTGCTACTTGACTAAATTTCTTTGAAAGTGTTTATTTTTCCATGGTTTCAGAAATGACCGACAAGATATTCTAGAAGAGACTTTTCAGTCCATTGGGGTGGAAACATACCACCCCTGATTTTCAGTTTATTGAGGAAGCTGATTTGCTGTCAGTGTTGAGGCCAATTCAAGCCTGCGAAGTCCTGGCAGCTTGGAAGCTGAGAGATGTAAGTAAAGTGTTGCAGTAAAGGATGTCACGATTGACCAAAAGGGTCAGCATTTAAGATCAATCTAAATCGTTGGTTTGTTGTTTTATTTTGCAGGCCAGACTCCTGAAACAAGTAGTTCCTCTGTTAGTGCCTCACCAGGATCGCATTGTAGGAAGCATTCTTGCCATCAATTTCACCCAGAGGTTCATCCTCAGCCTCTTCCAGCAGCTGCCAAAGCCCTGAAATAGGTTGGGTGGATAGCTTTATGATACCGTGGGATAAGTTCCCAGAAGAACTGATTCAGTTATTGGAGAGAGGAAAAAGGCCTAGTCTGCGCATGAGAAGAGAAATGGTCCAAATTGTGGTGCATGAGATGATGCGAAAGAGTTCTTGCATAAGTAAAAGGACCTCTACTGAAGTCAACAAAAAGATGGTAGCAAAATATCCCAAATCTCTACAGGACATAATAGAGGGAGAAGTGGTTGGGCCAGGGTACCACTCTCTTGTCAAGATGTTGCAATATAGGGTGGAGAATGTAAAGCGGTCTACAGACGAAGTCCCTCCAGAAACAAGAGCAGCAATCCAGGACACATATGGGTGCATTAACTGGGATCTAAAATTTCTGCCCCTTGGAGAGACCCCAGACAGCCAGCAAGAGAAGAAAAACTAAAGACGATGTTTCACCAAACCAATGACCGCACAGGAGGTCAGACTTCTAATGAGAGCTACTTTCTACACACAGCGTAAACAAGTCAACCAGGGGGAAATATCAAATATCTTCCGGGAGATTGGCCATTTCGGTTTGACGAACTTGGCATGGCTATCCACTTTAGGGAACTCACCGGAATTGGGCTCGAAGAAACTTTCACACGAAATGTGGATCTGAAGGGGAAACGGCTCCTGAACTACATGAATACTGTGTGTGAGAACAAAAACAGAAGTTCCTCCAGGCTGTAACAAAGCGCAAAGTGATGAAGGGAGAGCTTAGTGGTTGCTCTGAAGATGTCAAGGAGATGGTGCTGCTTCTGCTGTCTTACTTCAGTGAGAAGGAAGATGTGCCTGGCAGGGGGAGTACAAATGGACCAAGTTCAGCTGACTCCAACCATCGTTGTGTGTGGTAAGTTCTTTTTTTTTCTTTTTTATATTCGGGTTAAATGCAAGTATTTTAACGTATTTTAATATGTTTGCATTCTCTCCCCTAAACTTCCACACACATTCATTTTTGTAAGGATGGTAACAGACCTTAAAAATTTAAAGTGCTGTATGATTTTGTTAAAACTGTCTTTGTTTGTGGTTTTTGTTTGTTTAGGGCGATCTTGCTGTTCTGCAGGAAGGTTCATGCTGAGATCGAGGCATTGACAACATCCCCTTCTTCATTTCTGCCCTGTGCATGATGATTTTGGAAGCTACATCCATTACCCGTCAGAGCTGGCGTCAACCCTGGAGTTTTTGCGGAGGTGTGGTGTCCCTTGACCAACTAATAATTTGTTTTTTTTAATTGAAACAAAACAATTAGCAGCTGCAGTGACTTGTGGGTTAGAGCAGTTTAATATTAGCACTTAAAACAGTTTGAATAAAGTAATAAAGGTTAATGGAAGTTTTTATTGCTGGGAAATCTGTTTTTAATTTGGTCATGTGTGTTTCTTCTATTTCTCAAGGTGTTTTTCTCTCCAACGTAGAGAAGGGCGCTAAGGTGGAGAAGACGACCACCTTCCTGTGAACCCTAGAGTGCTTACCTTGATTCAGGAACTTTCAGATCACGAGTGGCGTGATGTCTGAATATGGACTGAACAGATTTATGGCACGTGACATGCTCCACTAAACATTTAGTTTCAGCTCAACTGCTTACTTCAAGCTTAAAGGAGAAGTCCAGTGTGAAATGGACTTGGGGTGTCCCCAGCATTTTGTCCCCAGCATTTTAAGGTTCCAGTCCTCTCACATCTGGTTATTTTGTAAACAATAGCTGTTTTGTTTGCTGGCTCTGCTTTTTGGTCTCCTGTCGACGAAGTGTTTTCACACCTAAAAGTCCAGACTAAGGTTTGTGTGTTTGTTGCATTGTATAGGTTTAGTCCGGTTAGTTTTGGTTTCACACTGGAGATTAGTGAGCAGAATAAAAAGCTTTACTACATTCTGTGGAGTCTCCCGGTATTTTACACTGATTTGTAGAACATGTGTACAGAAATTTGCCTTTTCGGCTATCCTGAATGCTGCCTCCCTGACAGAATTCAACACTCATTTGCATGTACATGATTAAAAGTGATTACAAATCAAGTTTAGTTTTGAATAGGAAATTTGAATTTGATGAAATGTTTCAGTTGGGACAGGGACAAAAAAAAAATCATCTGGTGGTTAATTGGTAACAAGTCAGTAACATGACTAGGTATAAAATGAGCATCTCAGAGAGGCGGAGTCTTTCAGAAGTAAAGATGAGGAGGGGTTTACCACTCTATACTGCATGAGTAAATTGTGCAATAATTCAACAATATCGTTTCTCAACGTAAAATAGCAAAGAACTTTTGCTTTGCATTGTCTATGATACATAAGAGCACTAAAGAAACAGCCATGATTCTGTAGTGGATATCAATGCATGGGCTCAGGGACACTTCTGAAACCCATTGTCTGTGAAAACATCACTGCAACAAACTCAAACACAAAAATGAAACCAGATATAAACAGAATCCAGAAACGTTGCCACCTTCTCTGGGCCTGAGCTCATTTAAAATGTACTGAGGGGAAGTGGAAAAGTGTCCTGTGGTCTGATGAATCAACAATTGAAATTCTTTGTGGAAATAATGGACACTCCTCCAGGCTAAAGACCACTCCGCTTATCAGCTCAGACTTCAAAAGGCAGTATTCATTATGGTATTAGATGGGGCATTAGTGCACATGACATGCACATCTGTAAAGGCATCATTAACACTGAATTATATGTACATGTTTTGGCAACATATGCTGCCATCCAGATGACGTCTTTTTCAGGGAAGGGCTTGCTTATTTGGGTAAGATGCCAAACCACATTCATGCATTACAACAGTGTTGCTCTGTATTAAGAGTCTGGGTGCCAAGTTGGCTTATAAACACTAAAATGGGTCTATATTTTTCAAAAAAAGCAGTTTGAATATTTGTCTTGGAACTATGTTGAAAGGAACTATGTTGAATGAAAGAGTTTACATGATTTGCACATCACTGCATTTTGTTTACATTTTGCACAGCAACCCAACATTTTTGGAAATGGTTGTAAAAATATTGGTTCAAAGTTCACATTGACTAAACGTTTCTTGCCAGATGTGAGAAAAGTGGCTACAGCTGACCTAAAATGGTTAATGCAGAGCAAAGTAGGTCTGCGTTTTCATTAGATTTTTAGCCTGAACTGGAATGGACAGAAAACTTTGCGGCTCCCAAGGTGTCATTTTTGTTGAAAGGACAAAAGGCTCTTCCTAACATTTAGGTTGTGACGTCTGAGCCAAGCCTACTAGTAACACATGATCAGCACGGGACCGGTTGCTCAAACTGTCTGCAGCTTAGTCAGGACTGCACAATCGCCACCTGCCCAGTAAACGACCACGTTCTGTGGCTCAAATTTTGCCCGAATTGCCTGAAACCTGTAGCGAAAATTAATCACTATAGCTACACAAATCTGTAGGCACACAAATTGAGGCATTGCTAATTTAACCCCTGTATCTATCTTAAGTGTCTGCAATTCACAGTTCCTGCAACAGCAGTGGTTCTATACAAACTACCCACCTATAATCTGACAGCACTTCAAAGAAAGCTGTTGGATTTGATCACCCATATGGACAGTCTGCCAGGAGGTGATTTGAATGATTTTTTTCCATAAATACAATTAGTCGTGTCACGCAGTGTCATGGATACACTCAAGTTGTATAAGATGCCACCACTGAAAGTGGCACCTTGAACAATCATGTATATAATCAAAAGGTATTGTCAGTGAGAAAGTCAGATTTACCAAAATCAACCTATTTCAGCTGCTATGAATGTTTTACTAAACTGTCTTCATTTGATTTAGCACACAGAGACCCATCGTCCACTTAAGAAGAGTGGGATTCAGGGGTATACTTCTAATGGACGGCCCCTGTGGGTATGTCTCAGAGAGCTGAAGGTACAGTAGATAGGGTCCCAGAACTTGTACTACTCAGTCTACTCTTATTCAGTCATGTTGGTTGATCTGCAAGTGAATGTACACTACATTTCCAAAAGTATTCAGTCGTCATCTGCCTTCACACACATGAAACTGAGTGACATTCTTAATCCATAGGGTTTAATATGATGTTGGCCCACCCTTTGCAGCCATAACAGCTTCCACGCTTCTGGGAAGGCTTTCCACAAGGGTTAGGAGTGTGTTGATGGGAATTTTTTTACCATTGTTCCAGAAGTACATTTGTGAGGTCAGACACTGATGTTGGACGAGAAGGCCTGGCTCACAGTCTCCGCTCTAATTCATCCCAAATGTGTTCTATCGGGTTGAGGTCAGGACTCTGTGCAGGCCAGTTAAGTTCTTCCTCACCAAACTCGCTCATCCATGTCTTTATGGACCTGCTTCGTGCACTGGTGCGCAGTCATGTTGGAACAGGAAGGGGCCATCCCCAAACTGTTCCCACAAAGTTGGATGCATGAAATTGTCCAAAATCTCTTGGTGCTGAAGCTTTAAGAGTTCCTTTCACTGGAACTAAGGGGCCGAGCCCAACTCCTGAAAAACAACCCCACACCATAATCCCCCCTCCACCAAACTTTACACTAGGCACAATGCAGTCAGACAAGTACCGTTCTCGTCTGTCGGATTGCCAGATGGAGAAGCGTGATTGGTCACACCAGAGAACACGTCTCCACTGCTCTAGAGTCCATTGGTGGCGCTTTACACCACTGCATTCCACTCTTTGCATTGCTCTTGGTGATGTAAGGCTTGGAAGCAGCTGCTCGGCCATGGAAACCCATTCTCTCTATGCTGTTCTTGAGCAGATCTGAAGGCCACATGGAGTTTGGAGGTCTGTAGTGATAGACTCTGCAGAAAGTTGGTGACCTCTGTGCACTATGACCCTCAGCATCCGCTGACCCCACTCTGTCATTTTACGTGGCAGACCTCTTCATGGCTGAGTTGCCGTCATTCCCAATCGCTTCCACTTTGTTATAATCCCACTCACAGTGGACTGTGGAATATTTAGTAGTGAGAAAATTTCACGACTGTACTTGTTGCACAGGTGGCGTCTGATCACGGTACCACGCTGGAATTCACTGAGCTCCTGAGAGCGACCCATTCTTTCACTAATGTCTGTAGAAGCAGTCTGCACTTTACAAACAGAACCCAAGACTGAGCACTGATGACCTCGAGGGGGCTCCTGAAGGTGGGCTTGGCCAGCTGTTCAGAGACTCCCTGACTGAGGTTGCAAGGCGGCAGGAGGTCTTAGAGCTTCCTCAGCGATTTCAGAAAATTCAGACACTTCCCCAGATTGACACTTCAATTCAGCTAATCATCATCTCTCTTAAATGTGGCAGCACTTCATAAGACCCCACCCCTTTAATTAGCAGACTAATCATGATCTCACTGCTTCTTAATGATGGAGAAAAACTCCATAATAGTTTTGCATTACAATTATTATTCACCATTTGCTCAAAGACACAAATAAACAGAAACACTGGTGATGTTTTTCAGGAATGTTGTTTATTTAAGTGTAATGAGTAAAAGGGCCCGATTCATTACCAGAAAGATTCTGATTAGAGTTACTATAAAACCTATTAATAAAGAAACATGTATACATTATTAAGTAACATGACAGTAAA